>NC_142367.1:18458437-18758437 GCF_059441175.1 Urocampus carinirostris
GTATTTCTGTAGTAGTATTTTTTGTAGAATTTCTTTGGTCGTTTTGTAATATTCCTGTAGTAGTATTTTTGTTTTATAGTATTACTGTAGTAGTGTTTCTGTAGTATTTCCATAGTAGTGTTTTTGTAGCATTTCTCTTCGGTAGTTTTGTAATATTTCTGAAGTAGTCATCTTGTTTTATAGTATTACTGTAGTAATATTTTTGTGGTGTTTCCGTAGTATTTCCATAGTAGCAATTTTGTAGTATATCTTTAGTAGTTTTGAGGTATTTTCAGAGTAGTATTTTTGTAGTATTTCTTTAGTAGTTTTGTAGTATTTCCGTAATAGTATTTCTTTGGTAGCTTTACATTATTTCTCTAGTACTATTTTTGTTTTAATAGGCTTACTGTAAAAGTGTTTCTCTACTATTTCTGTAGTAGTATTTTTGTTTTATAGTATTACTGTGTTAGTATTTTTGTGGTGTTTCCGTAGTATTTGATAGTAGCATTTTTGTAGTATTTCCCTAGTACTTTTGTAGTATTTCCATAGTAGTAATTTTGTTGTGTTTCCTTAGTAGTATTGTTGTAGTATTTCTTTCGTAGTTTTTATAGTATTTCCATAGTAGTATTTTCGTAGTATTTATTTAGTAGTTTTGTAGTATTTCCGGAGGAGTATTTTTTTTAGTATTTCTTTAGTAGTTTTGTAATATTTCTGTAGTAGTATTTTTGTTTTACAGTATCACTGTAGTAGTTTTTCTGTAGTATTTCTTTAGTAGTTTTGACGTATTTGCCTAGTAGTTTTTGGTGGCATTTTTTTAGTAATTTTGTAGTATTTCCGTAGTCGTTTTTTGTAGTATTTCTTTAGTAGTTATGCAATATTTCGTATATTTTAAATCTCATAGTCCTCAAAATACGGAGGGATTTCCGACTGTGCAGGGGTTTTCCCCATATAAGGAAAAACCATCCATGAGGTAAATATATTTGTTTATTCCGATTTGTTTCTACTTACAAATTGAAGTGTGTTTTGAACACGAAATCGTTTCTATGGAACGAAAATTCGCTTTTGTGTGTAAAAACGACAAATACTCTATATACTGATGGACATTAAATTAAAAAAAATAATACCGTCCCGCTAAAAATATGCTTAATCGCACAAATTAGTATGAATAAACGAGAGAAACACTTTAAAATGCATTACGAAGAATAAACCTTGGTATTGAGACCCACCTAGCGGCACTTAGAGATACTGCAGTCCCACCGTGAAACAACGATACTCGTATTTTATTTGTTTCTTCGTATTTTATTTGTTTTCTTTTTAAAAATCCTCCCAGTAACAAAAATACAGTATTTGATATTGATGTATATTTATTAAAAATAAATTAAAAGAAAAAAAGAGGAAAAACGGAAATTAAGACTACGTAAAAATGAGAAGGACTGCAGGAAAAACACCTAAACTTTGTTGTTTTAATAAATTTTTTAGATTATATAAACTAAAAAAACGATTTAGATTTTAAAAATAAATTCCCTTCACGATATTTTGGATTTCTATCCCTTACCTGATGGTTAGAGATGATAAAAAAGAACCATGTCGAAAAAGTCTTTCGGTTCAAGACGAGCAACGCGGTTGCCATGGCGACATGGAAATTACCACTCAGGCTGAATTCATATTCGTTTTTCAACAAGTTCGTCATTTGGATTCTTCTTCTTTTTTTCTCCCACGCAGGTGAACTCAATTTCACCTCCCTTGCATCCTGCGGCCTGATAAAGTCCTAGATCCAAACATAAAGGAAAACAAACTTCTTATTCGGTCCAATTTTGATTGTTCAGTCCGAAAAATCCATTCTCCCTTCCTGCCTTGCGTCCTGCCTGCGGTTTGAGTTCTGCTAAGAAATCAGATGACGGATTCCAGCCTCTCCCGGTCTGTCCCGAGTCAACCAATCAGAAAGCGGCCCCGTCCGCTAACCTTGTTGTCCTGGGAAACCTGATCCGGACGGAGGGAACCCATTAACTCGCGTTTTTTCCGTGCAAATAAAAAGTATTTTCATCAGTATACGCATTTTTAAAAGTACCGAAAAATAGACTGTAGTGTAGAGCAGTAGTCGGCAACCGCCGGGCCGGTACCAGTACCGTGGGTCCTTTGGTACCGAGCCGTACTGAAATAAATATTTTACTTATACCATAATTATTTTAAAAAACACGTTTTTCCCTCCCAAAAAACTTCAATGACTGTGCGATATACCGAAGTTTTACTCTAGTACTGTACATCACTGTAATTATACAATGATTGATCAGTTGACAAACCGTGGTGACCTCGTTTGCTCAGCATTGGGTGCGACGGGAATTGAACCCGGGTCGCGATGGTGAGTGCGTTGAATCCTAACCACTTAGATACTAGGATTGAGGAGAGGAATAGGCAATTTATTTCATCTCATTGTCACACTATTTTTACTCATACTGCCATGTTGTATAGGAGCGTTATGGGAAAGAGTTCAGCCGGAAGAATATTGGACAACGTGGTACTGTGAGTAAAAATAGTGTGATGACGAGACAAAAACAATTGTTTTATTCTTGTTCATCAAGATCCCTAGTTTTGTCGTGATTGCACGATTATTATTATTAATAGAAGTATTACTGTGATTATTAGTGTTTATTTTCTTCTGCTGCTTTTTCTCCTTCTTCTTCTTCTCCTTTGTCTACTTTGTATTCTTATTCTTATTCCTCTCCTCCCTATTCTCTTTGTCCTTTTTCTTCCCGTTCTTCTCCTTCTTCTACTTTGTATTCTTCTTCTTCTTCTTTTTCTCCTTCTTCTACTTTGTATTCTTCTTCTTCTTCTTCTTCTCATTCTTCTACTTGTATTCTTCTTCTCCTTGTTCTACTTTGTATTCTTCTTCTTTTTCTTCTTCTTCTTCTTCTACTTTGTATTCTTCTTCTTCTTCTTCTTCTTCTCATTCTTCTACTTTGTATTCTTCTTCTCCTTCTTCTACTTTGTATTCTTATTCTTATTCCTCTCCTCCCTATTCTCTTTGTCCTTTTTCTTCCCGTTCTTCTCCTTTTTCTACTTTGTATTCTTCTTCTTCTTCTTTTTCTCCTTCTTCTACTTTGTATTCTTCTTCTTCTTCTTCTTCTCATTCTTCTACTTGTATTCTTCTTCTCCTTGTTCTACTTTGTATTCTTCTTCTTTTTCTTCTTCTTCTTCTTCTACTTTGTATTCTTCTTCTTCTTCTTCTTCTTCTTCTCATTCTTCTACTTTGTATTCTTCTTCTCCTTCTTCTACTTTGTATTATTCTTCTTCTTCCTCTCCTCCCTACTCTCCTTGTCCTTTTTCTTCCTGTTCTTCTCCTTCTTCTACTTTGTATTCTTGTTGTTGTTGTTCTTCTCCTTTGACTTTGTATTCTTCTTCTCCTTCTTCTACTTTGTATTCTTCTTCCTCCTCTTCTTCTTCTTCTCCTCCCTATTCTCCTTGTCCTTTTTCTTCCCGTTCTTCTCCTTCTTCTACTTTGTATTCTTCTTCTTCTTCTTCTTCTTCTTCTTCTTCTTCTTCTTCTTCTTCTTCTTCTTCTTCTTCTTCTTCTTCTTCTTCTTCTTCTACTTTGTAGTCTTCTTCTTCTTCTTCTTCTTCTTCTTCTTCTTCTTCTTCTTCTTCTTCTTCTTCTTCTTCTACTTTGTAGTCTTCTTCTTCTTCTTCTCCCTTTTCTACTTTGTATTCTTCTTCTTCTCCTTTGTATTCTTCTTCTCCTTCTTCTTCTTCTTCTTCTTCTTCTTCTTATTATTATTATTATTATTATTATTATCCTCCCCCTCCATAAAAAGTTTATATGAGTTAAAAGTGGAGTGAAATAAAGAAATGTTATCAAAATTAAGTGCAATAATACATTTTTTGACTTTGGTGCATTACTGCCCTCTAGTTGATATTTCCCTACGCCTGCAAGAAGGCCTCGATGTCGCCAACTCAAAATCTGATTGGCTCTTTGAACAGCTTTATCGAACACTGATGTTAAACCACAAGGGCCTTCAAATTTGCTTGTGAAGGCCTCCAGGCAGTTTTATGACCCAGACAACAAGTAATGTCCTTCAATAGTCAAAACGAGTGAAGTAGAAACCTTTATTTGATAGTTTAATCATTTATTTATTACTCAAATTACTGGCTGAAGTATTTGTTTAACAAATAAAAGTACAGTAATGTACTTTATAAAGTTTTTTTGATGTTATATATTTATGCATTTATTTCTAATACAAATACGTTTTCTGCCGTCAAATTTTAATTTTTGAAAAATAATTCTGCTGTTTTATTGCACAACTTCATGAATTAAGGACTCAATGCACTTTAATGTACACGATACTCTGCCGCCATCATGTGGGCGTTATGGAAAACTGCATTTAGTTTCCGGTTCTGTCCTAGAGAAATGAATTTTTTGGGAAAAAAGCGCCAGGGAGATACTAGGGGGTGCCAAAGACCTGCATGTGGTACTGAGCAGGTTCAGCGTGTGGAGAGGTCCACATTTGTTGGCGAAAGAAAGCATCTCCTCAGGTTTTCTTCAGGGGATGGTAATAATCTGTAGTTTGCAATAATCTGTGGTCCGTGCAGCCCTTTGAGACTCCTTGTGATTAAGGGCATAGCAAATAAACATGACTTAACTTAACTTGAATGGGCAAATGATTATTATGAGAAATAATAAAAGAGAAAGAAAAGAAAATGGAGAATTGAAAGACGAAGAAAAAGAGAGAAGACAAGAGAGAAGGAAAGAGAGCAAGAGGAGAAACAGAGAGAAACATGGACAACGTGAACAAAGAAAATAGGAGAGGTAGAAAGAAAAAAAAAGAAAATTATAGAGCGCAAGCTAAAGATAGAGAGAGAGAGAGAGAGAGAGAGAGAGAAAGAAGAAAGAATAGAAAAAGAGAATGAAATAGGACAAGAAGGAAAGAGCGAAAGAGAAAGAAAGAAAGTGAAAGTAGGAGAAATAATGAAATAGAAAGAAAGGTAGATGGAGAATTGAAAGATGAAGAAAAAGAGAGAAGACAAGAGAGAAGGAAAGAGAGCAAGAGGAGAAACAGGGAGAAAAATGGACAACATGAACAAAGAAAAGAGGAGAGACAGAAAGAAGAAAAAAAAATATAGAGCGCAAGCTAAAGATAGAGAGAGAGAGAGGGAGAGAGAGAGGGAGAGAGAAAGAAGAAAGAAGAAAGAAGAGAAAGAAGAAAGAAGAGCAAAAGAGAAAGAAATAGAACAAGAAGGAAAAAGCAAAAGAGAAAGAAAGAAAGTGAACGTATCAGAAATAATGAAATAGAAAGAAAGGTAGATGGAGAATTGAAAGATGAAGAAAAAGAGAGAAGGAAAGAGAGCAAGAGGAGAAACAGGGAGAAAAATGGACATCACGAAAAAAGAGAAAAGGAGAGACAGAAAGAAAGAAAAAGAAAATGATAGAAAGCAAGCGAGAAAGACAAAAACACAAAAAGAAAAAGGAGAAAGAAGAGAAAAAGAGAAAGACAGAGAGAGAGAGAAGGCAAGAGAGCGAAAGACAAAAAAGGCAAAGATGGAGAATAAATGAAAAAGAAAGAGGTTGATAAAGAATTGAAACAGAGGGGAAAAAGAGAGAAGGAGAGAGAGAAGGAAAGAGGGCAAGAGGAGAAACAAGAAAATGAACATAAAAAAAATATACTCTCTAATAAAAAAGCTGAAAGACAATTTGAATTAATTTAATAGCGATTCATGGAAAAAAATCTAACTCCATCACACGAGTCAGATCATTCTTAAGCCAGCAAAGAAGGCCTTGTAGGCCCTGACGGCCCACCGCTGCAGTAAATGCCTTTCATGAGCCAGTCCATCATTTCCAAACTCATCCTGGAATTGTATTAAATTTGAGTTTAAACAATTGAATGTGACAGCGCTCAGGGGCAATGTGCTACGATGATGTTGATATAGCGCCACCATCAGTTGTAACTGTGATAAACGAAAGAGAGGCCGGATCAAAATGGCCGCCTCCGCTAACCGAATGCCGATCCCAATCGTACGTTCCGATGTGAAAACAAATGGGATTTTCCTGTCGGATGATTGAATGCTCAATAAAGTGGGCGGGAGGCTCGGGTTATTATGTGCTTCTGATTTTGCAATCAGTTTGGATTTTATTCCCGTCGGGGGATATCGCAGAAGGAAGACTGGTTACTTTTTTTCTGGAGAGAAAGAAAGAGATACATAGAAAGAAAAGAGAAAGAAGAAAAAGAGAAAGAAAGAGAAAGAACAAAAGACAAAGAAGTAGAGCGAGAGAGAGAAAGAAAGAGAAAAGGAGAAGGAAAGAGAGAGAGAGAGAGAAGGAAAAAGGGTGAACAAGAAATAAAGAGATAGATAGAAAGAAAAGATAAAGAAGATAAAAGATAACAGAGAAAGAAAGAGAAATAACAAAGGACAAAGAAAGATAATGATGGAGACAGAAAGAGGGAAAGACAAACAGAGAGAGAGAGAGAGAGAGAGGGATAGAGAGCAAAAGAGAAATAAAGAAAGTGAAAGAAGAAAAAAAAATGAAAGAGAGAGAGAAGGAAAGAGAGCGAAAGAGAAAGAAGGAGAAAGAATGAAATAGAAATACAGGTGGGATGTAGAATTGAAAGAGAGAGAGAGAGAGCAAAAGAGAAAGAACGAAAGTGAAAGAAGAAAAAAAATGAAAGAGAAAGAGAGAGAAAGAAAGAGAGCAAAAGAGAAAGAAGGAGAAAGAATGAAATAGAAATACAGGTGGGATGTAGAATTGAAAGAGAGAGGAAGAGAGAGAAAGAGAGAGAGCAAAAGAGAAAGAAAGAAAGTGATAGAGAAAGAAAGAAAGTGAAAGAAGAAGAAAAAATGAAAGAGAAAGAGAGAGAAGGAAAGAGAGCGAAAGTGAAAGATGGAAAATGAATGAAAGAGAAAGAAAAATATATAAACAGTTAAAACATAGATAAAAAGAGAGAAGGAGAGAGAGAAGGAAAGAGACCAAGAGAAGAGAGAAAAATGGACGAGAGAAAGAAAGAAAATGTGAGGCAAAAAGAAAGAAAGAGAAAAAGATCAAACGAAAGCTAAGGGCAGAGAAAAGGACAAAGATACAGAGAGAAAAAGGAGAAATAAGAGAAAAAAGAAATAAATAGAGCAAGAAAGAAAGAGAGCAAACGAGAAAGAAAGAAAGTGAAAGTAGGAGAAATAATGAAAGAGAAAGACAGGTAGAATTGAAAGACAGAGAAAAAGAGAGAAGACAAGAGAGAAGGAAAGAGAGCAAGAGGAAAAACAGAGAGAAAAATGGACAACATTAACAAAGAAAAGAGTAGAGATGGAAAGGAAAAAAAAAAGAAAATCATAGAGCGCAAGCTAAAGAGAGAGAGAGAGAGAAAGCGAGAGAGAGAGAAGGAGAGAGAGAAAGAGAGGACAAAGTCACAGAGAGAGAGAAAGAAGAAAGAAGAGAAAAAGAGATTGAAATAGAACAAGAAGGAAAGAGCGAAAGAGAAGGAAAAAAAGTGAAAGTAGGAGAAATAATGAAAGACAAAGAAAAGTAGATGGGTAAATGAAAGACAAAGAAAAAGAGAGAAGGCGAGAGTAAAGGAAAGAGAGCAAGAAGAGAAACAGGGAGAAAATGGACGACATGAAAAAAGAAAAGAGGAGAGATAGAAAGAAAAAAAAGAAAATTATAGAGCGCAAGCTAAAGAGAGAGAGAGAGAGAAAAAGAGAGAGAGAGAAAGAGAGAGATAGAGAGAGACAGAGAGAAGACAGAGACACAGAGAGAGAAAGAAGAAAAAAGAGAAAAAGAGAAAGAAAGAGAACCAGAAGAAAAGAGCGAAAGAGAAAGAAAGAAAGTGAAAGTAGGAGAAATAACGAAAGACAAAGAAAAGTAGATGGAGAATTGAAAGACGAGGAAAAATTGAGACGATGAAAAAGAAGGGAAGAGAGCAAGAGGAAAAACAGAGAGAAAAATAGACAACATGAACAAAGAAAACAGGAGAGATAGAAAGAAAAAAAAAGAAAATTATAGAGCGCAAGCTAGAGAGAGAGAGAGAAAGAGAGAGAGAGAGACAAAGAAAGAAAGGAAAAAGAAGAAAAAAGAGAAAGAGATAGAACCAGGAGAAAAGAGCGAAAGAGAAGGAAAGAAAGTGAAAGTAGGAGAAATAATGAAAGACAAAGAAAGATAGATGGAGAATTGAAAGACAGAGAAAAAGAGACAAGACGAGAGAGAAGGAAAGAGAGCAAGAGGAGAAACAGAGATAAAAATATACTCCGACGCCCATGCTCAAAATGAACTCCCTGGAAATATTCCACCATTCATCCATCTTTTGCACCTTCTCTGTGGAATGAGCCTGCTTCTTCTCACACGGGGTTTACGTAACCTGGACCCGGAAAATCCTCGATAGCTGGATTCCGAAGGGCTTGCTTTTCAAGGAATTAGATTAGATTAGATTAGATTAGATTTGGGACACCCTAGTACTTGATCATTCCTATAATTACTAGAAGTACTTCCATGTTCTACTCCAGGGGTGGACAACTATTTGGAGTCATGTTATACTTCTTTTGAAATAGATTACTTTCATCAAATTGGTTTTGAAACAACCACAAATAGTATACTAGGTTCCTGTTTTAAGTACTTCGTTTGTTATTTAGTTTTGAAGTATTACTGTAGTTTTTTGGGGGTATTTTTAGTATTTCTGAGGTCTGATTTTTAGCGAAGTTCTGTAGTTTTTTTAAGTGTTATTTTAATTATATTTTTGTACTATTTTTGTAGTATTTCTGAAGTAGTTTTTATGTAGTGTTTCCATAGTAGTATTTTTTTAGTATTTCTGTAGTACTTTTGATGTATTTTGAAAGTAGATTTTTTGTTGTATTTCGAAAGTGGATTTTTTGTTGTATATGTGTAGTATTTTTGTAGTCATTTGGTATTATTGCATTAGTTTTATGATCATAGTATTTTTGTAGTATTTCTGAAGACATTTTTTGTAGTGTTTCCGTAGTAGTATTTTTTTTAGTATTTCTGTAGTACTTTTAATGTATTTTGATAGACGATATTTTGTTGTATTTCGAAAGTGGATTTTTTGTTGTATATCTGTAGTATTTTTGTGGTAATGTGGTATTATTGCAGTAGTTTTATGATCATAGTATTTTGTAGTATTACTGTAGTATTATTTTTTTTTGTATTTTTGTAGTATCTCTGTTGTATTTTCTAGTCAGAATGATTGTTGCATATCTATAGTATTTTTGTACTATTTTTGTCGTATTTCTGAGATAATTTTTATGTAGTGTTTCCATAGTAGTATTTTTTTTAGTATTTCTGTAGTACTTTTGATGTATTTTGAAAGACGGTATTTTGTTGTATTTCGAAAGTGGATTTTTTGTTGTATATCTGTAGTATTTTTGTAGTCATTTGGTATTATTGCATTAGTTTTATGATCATAGTATTTTTGTAGTATTTCTGAAGACATTTTATGTAGTGTTTCCGTAGTAGTATTTTTTTTTAGTATTTCTGTAGTACTTTTAATGTATTTTGAAAGACGATATTTTGTTGTATTTCGAAAGTGGATTTTTTGTTGTATATCTGTAGTATTTTTGTGGTAATGTGGTATTATTGCAGTAGTTTTATGATCATAGTATTTTGTAGTATTACTGTAGTATTATTTTTTTTAGTATTTTTGTAGTATCTCTGTTGTATTTTCTAGTCAGAATGATTGTTGCATATCTATAGTATTTTTGTACTATTTTTGTCGTATTTCTGAAATAATTTTTATGTAGTGTTTCCATAGTAGTATTTTTTTAGTATTTCTGTAGTACTTTTGATGTCTTTTGAAAGTAGATTTTTTTGTTGTATTTTGAAAGTGGATTTTTTGTTGTATATCTGGAGTATTTTCGTAGTCATTTGGTATTTTTGCAGTCGTTTTATGATCATAGAATTTTGTAGTATTACTGTAGTATCATTTTTTTAGTATTTTTGTAGTTATCTCTGTTGTATTTTCTAGTCAGAATGATTGTTGCATATCTATAGTATTTCTGTACTATTTTTGTCGTATTTCTGAAATATTTTTTATGTAGTGTTTCCATTGTAGTATTTTTTTTTTTTTAGTATTTCTGTAGTACTTTTGATGTATTTTGAAAGAAGATATTTTGTTGTATTTCGAAAGTGGATTTTTTGTTGTATATCTGTCGTATTTTCGTAGTCATTTGGTATTTTTGCAGTCGTTTTATGATATAATATTTTTGTAGTATTACTGTAGTATTATTTTTTAAATATTTTTGTAGTATCTGTTGTATTTTCTAGTCAGAATGTTTGTTATATCTATAGTATTTCTGTACTATTTTTGGCGTATTTCTGAAGTAGTTTTTATGTAGTGTTTCCATAGTAGTATTTATTTAGTATTTCTTTAGTACTTTTGATGTAGTTCCAAAGTCGATTTTGTTTTTGTATATCTGTGGTATTTTCATTGTATTTTTGTGTTATCACAGTAGTTTTATGATTATAGTAATTTTGTAGTAATTTTGTTGTTGTATATCTGTAGTATTTTCGTAGTCATTTGGTATTTTTGCAGTAGTATTATGATCATAGTATTTTTGTAGTGGCCAATGGTAGTTGTATATTTGTAGTATTTTTGTAGTATTTCTAAAATAATTTTTATGTAGAATCTAAATAGTGGTATTTTTTAGTATTTCTGCAGTACTTTTGTTGTATTTCGTAAGTAGACTTTTTGTTGCATATCTGTACTATTTTTGTAGTATTTCTGAAAACATTTTATGTAGTATTTCCATAGTAGTATTTTTTAGTAATTCTTTAGTATTTTTGATGTAGTTCCAAAGTCGATTTTGTTTTTGTATATCTGTAGTATTTTCATTGTATTTTTGTGTTATCACAGAAGTTTTATGATTATAGTATTTTTGTAGTAATACTGTAGTATTATTATTTTAGTATTTTTGTGCTATCTCTGTTGTACTTTTTAGTAATTCCATATTAGAGTGTTTGTTGTATATTTGTAGTATTTTTGTAGTATTTCTAAAATATTTTTTATGTAGCATTTATATAGTAGTATTTTTTTAGTATTTCTGTAGTACTTTTGTTGTATTTCGAAAGTAGATTTTTTTTATCCATATCTGTAGTATTTTTGTAGAATTTTTGTATGATTGCACTAGTATCTCTGTTGTATTTTCTAGTCAGAATGTTTGTTGCATATCTATAGTATTTCTGTAGTATTTTTGTCGTATTTCTGAAGTAGTTTTTATGTAGTATATCCATAGTAGTATTTATTTAGTATTTCTGTAGTACTTTTGTTGTAGTTCCAACGTCGATTTTGTTTTTGTATATCTGTAGTATTTTCATTGAATTTTTGTGTTTTCACAGACGTTTTATGATTATAGTATTTTTGTAGTAATACTGTAGTATTATTATTTTAAGTATTTTTGTGCTATCTCTTTTGTATTTTTTAGTAATTTCATATTAGAATGTTTGTTGTATATTTGTAGTATTTTTGTAGTATCTCTAAAATAATTTTTATGTAGTATTTAAATAGTAGTATTTCTTTTAGTATTTCTGTAGTGCTTTTGTTGTATTTCGAAAGTACACTTTTGTTGCATATTTGTAGTATTTTTGTAGTATTACTGTAGTATTATATTTTAGTAATTTTGGACCATCTCTGTTGTATTTTCTAGTCAGAATGTTTGTTGCATATCAGTAGTATTTCTGTAGTATTTTTGTTGTATTTCGGAAGTAGATTTTTGTTTTATATCTGTAGTATTTCTGTAATACTTTTGTATTATTACAGTAATTTTATGATGATAGTATTTTTGTAGTAATACTGTAATATCAATATTTTTAGTATTTTTGAACCGTTTTGACCTGTTGTATTTTGTAGTATTTCCATTTAGGAATGTTTGTTGTATATCTGTAGTACTTATGTAGCATTTCTGAAGTAGTTTTGATGTAGTATTTCCTTAGTAGTAGTTTATTAGTATTCCTGCAGTACTTTGTTTTTTTTTGAAAGTCGATTTTTTTTAATTGTATATCTGTAGTATTTTCGTAGTCATTTGGTATGATTGCAGTAGTTTGATGATCATAGTATTTTTAGTATTACTGTAGTATTATTTTTTTTAGTATTTTTGTACTTTCTCTGTTGTATTTTGTAGTATTTCCATTTAAGAATGTTTGTTGTATATCTGTAGTATTTTTGTAGTATTTCTAAAAAAAGTTTTATGTGGTATTTAAATAGGAGTATTTTTGTAGTATCTCTGTCGTACTTTTGTTGTATTTCGAAAGTAGATTTTTTTTGTTGCATATCTGTAGTATTTTCGTAGTATTTTTGTGTTAATTGCAGTGGCTTTATGAATGTATTATTTTTGTCGTATTACTGATATATCATTTTTTTAGTATTTTTGTACTATCTCTGTTGTTTTTTCTCGTATTTCCATATAAGAATGTTTGTTGTGTATCTGTAGTATTTCTGTAGTATTTCTGTAGTATTTCTGTAGTGCAGTGTGACTGTAGTTTTATTTTGGTAGTATTTTTGTGATATTTCCATAGGAGAATTTTTGTAGTATCGCAATAGGTGTAATTTGCATTATTTCTGTGGTAAACCTCTTGTAGTAGTATTTTTGTATTAATATTTCTCTAGTGCGTTTTTGTATTACGGTATTATGTATTGGAATTGTTTAGTATTTCAGTAGAAGTATAATTGATGTATTTCCAATGCAGTATTTTTGTAGTATTTTTGTAGACTTTTTTAGTATTTCCATAGTAGTGTTTTTGTTTTTGTTTTTGTAATATTACTATCTTTTTGTAGTATTTTGGAGTAAATAATTCTGCAGTAGTATTTTGTAATATAGTATTACTGTATTAGTATTATTGTAGTAATTCTATACATTTTTTTTATTTTCTGAATGAAAGCAAAATACTATATGAGATCCCTGTATTTAAGCACTATATTTGATATATAGTTTTGTAGTTATTGTGTAGCATTTTTGTTGTATTTCTGTAGAAGTATTTTTGAGTCAGTTTTCCTAAGTATGAGTATTGTCACACCGTACTGCCTGTCAATGCAGGAAGACGCTTTACACCAGGGTTGTCAAGCATGCGGCCCGGGGGCCGGATCAGGCCCGCTAAGGGATTGAATCCGGCCCGCGAGACGACGCTCAGAGAAGCGCAAGAGAAAAACGAGCTGCAGGTGGAAATAGGTCCACTTGATGTTGCCAAAGCCAGGTGCCTCTCACAAAGACACTGTACTTGTATTTCTTTCTCTCTCTCTCTCTCTGCCTCTCTCTCTTTCACTTTCTGTGTCTGTCTCTCTTTTTCTCTTTCTTTGTTTCTCTTTGTCTCTTTCTCTCTCATTGTCTTTTTACTTTCTTTTGCTCTCTCTTCCTTTCCTCTCTTTATCTCTCTCTCTAGGTTTCCCATTCCCCCTTCTCCCATTCTCTGTTTCTCTCCTTTGTTTCTCTCCTTCTCTCTATTTCTATTTGGATATCTTTCTTTCCCTCTCTTTCTTTCCCTGTCTCATTAATTGTCTTTAGCTCTTGTTTCTCACATTTCACGTTCTCCCTCTTCTCTCTCTCTCTCCCTCTCTCTCTCTCTCTCTCTCTCTCTCTCTGTCTCTCTGCCTCTCTCTTTTTCACTTTCTTTGTTTCTCTTTGTCTCTTTCTCTCTCTTTGTCTTTTTACTTTATTTTGCTCTCTCTTCCTTTTCTCTCTTTTCTCTCATTATCTCTCTCTCTAGGTTTCCCATTCTCTCCTTCTCCCATTCTCTGTTTCTCTCCTTTTTTTTCTCTCCTCTCTATTTCTATTTGGATATCTTTCTTTCTCTCTCTTTCTTTCCCTCTCTCATTAATTGTCTTTAGCTCTTGTTTCTCACGTTTCACGTTCTCCCTATTCTCTCTCTCTCTCTCTTTCTCCCTTTCTCTCTCTTTGTCCCACCCTCTCTCTTTTTCTCTCCTTCGCTTTGTCTTATTTTTTTTCCCTTTTTCTTTCTCTCTAATATACTAGTCCGGCCCTCGAGAGAACGTTTGTTCTATCATGTGGCCCCCGGGTTAAAATGAGTTTGACACCCCTGCTTTACACCAAAAAACAACGGTGACCAGATAATGAAAGTGCTGTATTTGAGTCAGATCAGGAGGCTTCTCCTGCTAAAGTAATCCGGTTAAAGTAACCCTACCCAACCCTGTTTATAACTTCAGGAATCCTTCTCGTATCAGTATCGGTCCGATACCTTGCCTGTTTTAGCAGAGCAGGACCATCAGTTGGGGGTAGAAGGTCTTCAGAAACGTTGAAAGAAAACTGATCGTTTGAGAAGTTATGCAAGGTCGCATTCCGGAAGATTACAGTGGAGTTAAGACGTCATGAGGACTTCATGTGATTTACAATGTCCAATAAAGTGCTTTTAGAAAAATCGTAGGTAGTGTTTCGGTTAGGAAATTTCAGGGATTCCACCGAAGCTGGCTCGACACGATGATCTAATCCAGGGGTCGGCAACCTATGACCAGGGTTGGGTAGGGTTACTTTAACTGGATTACTTTCAATTACTTTTGGATTACTCCAATACCAAATATGCGAATAAAAGACAAAAGGTGTCCCGCGGGCCAGATCAGGCCCGCTAAGGGATTGAATCCGGCCCGCGAGACAACACTCAGAGAAGCACAAGAGAAAAACATGCATGTTACCAAAGCCAGGTGCCTCGAACAAAGACACTATATGGTACTACTATTTATTTCTCTCCCTCTGTCTCTCTCTCTGTCTGTCTCTCTCCCTCTCTTCCACACCTTTTCTCCCACTCTCTGTCTCTTTCACTCTCCTTGTCTCTCTTTTTCTCTTCATTTGTTCTCTTTGTCTCTTTGTCTCTCTGTGTCTTTTTAACTTCTTTTGCTCTAACTTCATTTTTTCTTTTCTCTCTTTTCTCTTTCTCTTTCTCTCTTCCGGCCCTTTGCACTTTCTTTTCTCTTCTTCTGTCTTTCTATTTCTCTTTGGATTTCTTTCTTCCTCTCCCTTTCTTTCCCCCTCTCTCACGGCTTCTCTTTTATCTCTTTTTGGTTTTTTTTTGCTTTGAAAAAAAAAAACATCATTTGTATTATTTGGCCGTGCGCTTGCGTGCCACTGGTTAACCCCTCATAGGTGTCATGGGGTGCCAACCCCTGATCTACACTGTCAAACATGGTGCAGGCAGCATCATACTCTGGGGTGGCTTTTCTTCAGCAGGCACTGGAATGATTGTTAGAGGTTATGGGAAGATGGATGGAGCCATATACAGGGCGATACAGGCTGAAAATCAGTTGGAGTCTGCGAGAGACCTTTTCAATGCACTCTAATATACCGGAGACATGAAATATTTGGTAAAACTCATGTCAAATCTGAGTTTACAACACATGAAGTCACCCTTGATATCGAGCGCTAGCAAGCATATCCGGATGTTTCGATAACAGACGTGTTTTCCTGTTGTGAAGACATGAACTCAAAGAACCATCAATTAGATTGTGGGAGGAGCCTCGCGTCGGAGTTTGCAGCTGCGACTGTTTACCGTCTCGTACAAATGTGCGAAGAAATGTTTAGCCGAGAGGTTTCACGCTAGCAAGAAAGCTAAACAGGCGTAAACTGTTTGGCTCTCGCATGCCTGCAGGTACGGCCTCTGGGGAATATTCGGATGGAAAAAGACAGTTGGACGTTGAAAATGAAGTCGAGTTATTGATAACAACGGCAGAATGACTCAGAATGAAAAAAAACGATCACATTCTACATTCTTATCATTGCAAAAAACGGGAATATGTATTCCTACTGTTTTGTTTTCTAAAGCAGACACAGCACAGTGAAGGATTTGATACATTTTACTATAAAGGATTCTATACGATTGAATACAAGTTACATTTGTTATGTCCAGCATGGTCGCCGTGGCGACCGGCTGGCCCCGCCCCCTCGGCACCGGCTGTAGCAGATTTTCTAATTTGCGTGTGTGCTTCTTAAGGGCGGGTTTTGGGGATTGCCGGTTGCGGGTTCATCACATTACTTTGCATTATTCTGTTCTGTTTGACTTGAGGAAAACTGTACTTGCCCGTTCTGAGTAAAAGCCTGTTTTGTGATAATTCCTAGTCTGAGTTCCTGTTTGCCTGTAAGCCTGTTTTTGTTTTTGTCCCTGAGTGTTGGACGACTTTTATTTCCTTAATAAAAGTAACTGATCGTTAACGCGAATGAGTTCACCCTTCCTGCCTCCTGCCTCCGATCTGGTCCGGTCCCGTGACGACATTTATTGAGTGCAATGAAGATTTTCACTGAGCGAGCTTCAGGTCACGCTGTTCCAAATTCGGAATATCCCCCGTCAACTCTCCGTGCGACACAACGCCGATGCATTCTCCACAAAAACTAGCAAAACTTGGCTTAAGACACAATATGGTAACTGGCTAGCAAGGGTGTTACTGTGATGATGTCACAGCTCAGGAAGTCAAAGACGAGACAGGCTGTCTTCAAAATGCATTATCTGGGAAAAAAATTGGAGCATACCTTTGAAATATGTATCGATTTTATGCAAAAACAAACTATTTTCTCACATTTTGAATGTTTTACAATTTGGGTATACCTTTAAATCAGGGGTGTCAAACTCATTTTAACCCGGGGGCCACATGATAGAACAAACATTCTCTCGGGGGCCGGACTAGTATATTAGAGAGAAAGAAAAAGGGGAAAAAAATAAGACAAAGCGAAGGAGAGAAAAAGAAAGAGGGTGGGACAAAGAGAGAGAAAGGGAGAAAGAGAGAGAGAGAGAGAATAGGGAGAACGTGAAACGTGAGAAACAAGAGCTAAAGACAATTAATGAGAGAGGGAAAGAAAGAGAGAGAAAGAAAGATATCGAAATAGAAATAGAGAGGAGAGAAAAAAAAGGAGAGAAACAGAGAATGGGAGAAGGAGAGAATGGGAAACCTAGAGTGAGAGATAATGAGAGAAAAGAGAGAAAAGGAAGAGAGAGCAAAATAAAGTAAAAAGACAAAGAGAGAGAAAGAGACAAAGAGAAACAAAGAAAGTGAAAAAGAGAGAGGCAGAGAGACAGAGAGAGAGAGAGAGAGAGAGAGAGACAGAGAGAGAGAGAGAGAGAGGGAGAGAGAGGGAGAGAGAGAGAGAGAGAGAGAAGAGGGAGAACGTGAAATGTGAGAAACAAGAGCTAAAGACAATTAATGAGACAGGGAAAGAAAGAGAGGGAAAGAAAGATATCAAAATAGAAATAGAGAGAAGGAGAGAAAAAAAAGGAGAGAAACAGAGAATGGGAGAAGGGGGAATGGGAAACCTAGAGAGAGAGATAAAGAGAGGAAAGGAAGAGAGAGCAAAAGAAAGTAAAAAGACAATGAGAGAGAAAGAGACAAAGAGAAACAAAGAAAGAAAAAAAGAGAGACAGACACAGAAAGTGAAAGAGAGAGAGGCAGAGAGAGAGAGAGAGAGAGAGAAAGAAATACAAGTACAGTGTCTTTGTGAGAGGCACCTGGCTTTGGCAACATCAAGTGGACCTATTTCCACCTGCAGCTCGTTTTTCTCTTGCGCTTCTCTGAGCGTCGTCTCGCGGGCCAGATTCAATCCCTTAGCGGGCCTGATCCGGCCCCCGGGCCGCATGTTTGACAACCCTGCTTTAAATGCTCTCCTGATTAGGATCAGGTACAGGTTTTGATGAACAGGTGTGGTCCTCTAGGTATTGTGTCTGTTGGCACCCTATGGAAGAGGATCTATGGCAGGGTTAAGAACATGGAGCCCTCTGAGAACACCTAAGTAGCCACTCCTTACGTTTTTCCAGTTACAGGTTTGTTTTGGGGTTCTTGTTTGTTTGATAGTTGCTTTGTGCCCACTTGCTTGTTTGGTACTTTGGTCCTTGTTTGGTTATTAAACACCCTCCCTGTTTTGAGCTGCCTCGAGTTCCCGCCTCCCCCACATGGGTCCATCACTGGCAAAAAGTGACAGTAGCCCGCGGGCCTGTACTGAAAATAGCTCTCCAGTGCGGGGTCATTGTTATTTTCTATGAATTTTTGTTTCCAATTGGCAGGTTAGTGGGTAACTGAGCCTATTTCAACCCCACTCATAATATTTTTAACCTGGTAATAACATAATATAACATAGCAATAACATAGTACTAACACACAGGTGTCAAAGAGGCGGCCCGCGGGCCAGATCAGGCCCGCTAAGGGATGGAATCCGGCCCGCGAGACAACACTCAGAGAAGCGCAAGAGAAAAACAAGCTGCAAGTTGAAATATGTCAACTTGATGTTGCCAAAGAAAGGTGCCTCTCACAAAGACACTGTAGTTGTATTTATTTCTCTCTGTCTCCCTCTCTGTCTCTCTCTCTCTCTCTCACCCCTTTTCTGTCTCTCTGTCTCTCTCTCACCCCTTTTCTCTCTCTCTCTGTCTTTTTCTCGCTCTCTGTCTCTCTCTCTCTCTCTCTCTTTCTCTCTCTCTCTCTCTCACCCCTTTTCTGTCTCTCTGTCTCTCTCTCACCCCTTTTCTCTCTCTCTGTCTCCCTCTCCCCCCTTTTCTCTCTCTCTGACTCTCGCCCCTTTTCTCTCTCTCTGTCTCTCTCTCTCTCTCTCCCCTTTTCTCTCTCTCTCTGTTTCTCTCTCTCACCCCTTTTTTCTCTCTCTCTCACCCCTTTTTTCTCTGTCTCTTTCACTCTGTCTCTTTTTCTCTTCCTCTGTGTCTTTTAACCTCTTTTACTCCAACTTCCTTTTTTTTCCGTTTTCTCTCTTTTCCTTTTTCATACCCTTCGCGCTTTTCCTCTCCTTCTGTCTTTCTATTTCTCTTTGGATTTCTTTCTTCCTCTCCCTTTCTTTTCCCCCTCTCTCACGACTTTTTATCTTTTGTTTCTCACGCTCTCTCTCCCTCTCTCTCTTTTTATTTCTTTGTCCCACCATCTCTCCTTTACCTTCCCTATTTCTCTTATTTCTTTATCTCTCCTTTTCTTTCTCTTGAATCTACTAGTCCGGCCCCCGACAGAATGGTTATTCTATCGTGTGGCCCCTGACTCAAAATGAGTTTGACACCCCTGTACTAACATGTTATTTCAGAAATACATTTTAAGCTGGTATCCCTCCATGCTAATGAGTAACAAAAGAATGTCAGGTCAGGTCATGTTTATTTGTATAGCCATTAATCACAAGAACCATCCCCTGATCTAAAACCTACATGAGGGCAAGGAAACACACAAAAAGCGCCTCTCAGCTTCAAAAAGGTTGTTGCCCCCCGATTTATGGTGATATGAATTCACAAAACAAAGCAAAATGGAGAAACTAAACAAAACTGAAAGTAAATGAGTAAAAAGTGAATCTATATCCTAAACGTTTTAAAAAAAATAGTGAAATACTTGCATTTACTCTCTCATAACATATTTTATCCTTTCGAATTTCTTTGTTATTATTTAATGCTAACCTTGCAAACAAATACTTTCTTTTTTTTCTTCATACCAATAATACGAGTCTTTAAATTTACAGTCCACTAAGCTTACTTTCTCTTGCAGCTGTTTCTGCACATTATAACATCGCATACAACTCGTGTGAGCGTTTACATTCTTTCTTGAGCAGAGCGATGACAGGGACGCTCTCCTTAGCTCTCAGTCGGAAAAACAAACGCGCCCTATGGTTGGGGAATATTACGCCTGGGTCAACAGCGCCCGCCGCGTATTTTGGTCGCCAAACAACAGGATTGGTGGTGGGGTTTTAAGGTACCCGTGAGGGCCTAACTGTTGGATCTAGTGGTCTTATTCTTGCAGCGAAGACAGATTTTAACCTGTGATTTTTTTACTTGGTGGTATTTGTGCCCAATAGGGTTTCTGTTTATGATAGCTACGTCAATATACAGTGAATAAAATAAGTATTTGAACACCTGTGTATCATCTAGAATTACGACCCTGAAAGACCTGTTAGAAGTCGACCTGCACCCCATCTACCACCCTGAATTAGATGAACCTGTTTGGGGTGGTTAGCTTCATAAAGACACCTGTCTACCCCATACAATCCATAAGACTTGAACTTGTAACATGGCGAAGACCAAAGAGCTGTCAAAAGACACCAGAGAAAAAAATTGTACACCTACACAAGGGTGGAAAAGGCTATGGAGCAATTGCCAAGCAGCTTGGTGATAAAAGGTCCACTGTTGGAGCAATCATTAGAAAATGGAAGAAGCTAAACATGATGGACAATCTCAATCAAAGTGGAGACCCATGCAATATATCACCTCGTGGGGTCTCAATATTTCTAAAAAAGGTGAGGAATCAGCCCGGAACTACACGACAGGAGTTGGTCAATGACCTGGAAAGAGCTGGGACCTCCGTTTCCAAGGTTACTGTAGGTAAGACACTAAGACATTATGGTTTGAAATAATGCATGGCACGAAAGGTTCTCCTTCTTAAACCAGCACATTTTAAGACCCGTCTTAAGTCTGCATATGACCATTGGATGATACAGAGGAGTCATGGGAGAAATTTTTGAGGTCAGATGAGACCAAAATAGAACTTTTTGGTCACGATTCCACTAAGCGTGTTTGGAGGAAGAAGAATGAAGAGTACAATCCAAGAATACCATCCCTACTGCGAAGCATGGGGGTGGTAGCATCATGCTTTGAGGGTGTTTTTCTGCACATGGGACAGGACGAGTGCACAGAAATACTACCAAAAAACAACTACAGCAATATTACAAAAACAGTAAGGAAATACAACAAAAATACTACCAATGAAATACCAAAACAAATACTACAGAAATACTACAAAAATACAACAACTACGTTAATACTTAAAGAATACTTGTACAGAAACACTACAAAACACACAATACTTTGATACTAATATCACTAAGGAAGAATTACAAAAGGAAAACTACAAAAATACTTTTACAGTAATTTTACGACAAAAATACTGCAAAATATAACTACAGTAATACTACAAAATACGACAAATAAACTCACCAGAAAATCCACTATGGAATTAGTACAAAAACACGATGGAGATACTACAGAAATTGTAGAAAATATACTAGAATGGAAATACTGTAGAATACTTGCCCAAAAAATATTACACAAATCTGACTGCAGAAATACAAAACATGCAACTACAGTAATCTCTACAAAATGAAATACCTAAATTAGTGTTTGAAAAGAGACCAAATACATAATGTAGCTTCAATTTAAGGAAACTAATCTATTTAAAAACACTTAAAGTTAAGTCATGTTCAATTGCATTTGTATAGTACTTAATCACAAGAAGTTTCAAAGGGCTGCACGGACCACAGACTATTACAGACCATAGACTATTACAGACTACAGACTATCACAACACCATCCCCTGATCTAAAACCTACTTGTGTCACGAAACGGACCGGGAAGCAGGAAGTCGGAACTCATATGCGTAGACGATCTGTCACTTTAATTAGGAAAGAAAAGTTGTCCAACACACAAACGGACCAAAAACCAAACAAAACAAGTTCAAAGGCAATTAAAATGACAAACTAGGCATTACTCAGATCAAACGGGCATTAACAGGGTTTCAACGACGGTTAAACAATGATTTGG
Organism: Urocampus carinirostris; assembly: GCF_059441175.1. Classification (NCBI taxonomy): domain Eukaryota; kingdom Metazoa; phylum Chordata; class Actinopteri; order Syngnathiformes; family Syngnathidae; genus Urocampus; species Urocampus carinirostris. The sequence goes on from NC_142367.1 coordinate 18,479,895, forward strand.
CAGCGGGCAGTTCCAAAAGGAGCGCTTAAGTACTCCAAGAGCAATCAGTCCAATGCGTCTCAGCCGGTGTCAAGGGGCGGGGCCAGCTGGGCGCCATGACAACCGTGCAGGACATGACAACATGAGAGCAAGGAAAAAGATATCTAAGATTTAGATGATTTAGATAGGACTCCCCTTGGTCAAATGCGGCCTGGGACTCCTTATAATCGCCCAAACAGTAGGATAGGATTAAACTCAAATCCTAATACTAATAAATATGGAATGTTACCATATACTAGCCCGGAGAAACATTGGAATTCCTAAAATGTGAACATGCTTCCATTACTATTTAACCCGGTTATATCCTTCTTTAGTTACTGGGCACTCACAGCACAAAAGCACACATCCGTGTCAACCTATTTCCTAGTCTGACTCATTAAAAACACAGCCAGTGCAAACACAAAGTCCTTTGGGAATGAGAATGGTACCGAGTGTTTCGGATTTGTAAACATACAACAGTATCAGAGACGGCGTTTCGAGGCTTTGGTGAGAGAAAAGGCTTGGAAAAGTGACAACGTGAGCCGGGCCACCCCGCGGCGAGTCGTAAAGACCGCCATTGAGGACGTTAACCGGCCCGTGACACCGGACTCAACCCTTCTAATTCTTCTTAACGGCCGGATTTGTTCGGGCGGTAGATGCCGAGATGAATGCCCGAAGCGCTGGCGTCCATCGATGAGATGTTCCTCGTTGGGTTATAAACATTATATACAATATTCAAGTGAGTCGTCCATGTGCATATAAATTTAGCACCACGGGAGTGGTCGGTAGACCAGTTACTAAAGCGGATAGATGGCCAGCCACAAACAAAATTGGTAATTTCATAAAATGGGTATGAAACTGGTAGCCCTTTACCAACACAGGGAGCCCGCCGATGCAATCTTTTTATATTTGATTTGGAAATTATGGAATATATTGTCACGACCGGAACAGGCAGAAGACCCAAATGCGTAATGTTTCACACAATGCTTTATTTAGGGATCGGGGAAGTCAGGGCGAGAGGAAAAAGACAGCGATCTGGTGCTCGCTGGGCAGGTGGAGCAGGAAGCCTTCGCGACCGGTGACAGTTTGCAAGTCCGGTAGCCAGGACAGGAGAACGAAGTGTGGTCGTGGATCAGAAGCAAGTCGGTTAGCCAGGACAGGAGAACGAAGCGTGGTTGGGATTGGAAACAAGTCGGGTAGCCGGGATAGGAGAACAAAGTGTGGTCGTGGATCGGAAGCAAGTCGGTTAGCCGGGACAGGAGAACGAAGCGTGGTCCTGGATCGAAAGCAATTCGGGTAGTCGGGACAGGAGAACAAAGCATGGTCGTGGATTGGAAGCAAGTCGGTTAGCCGGGACAGGAGAACGAAGCGTGGTCCTGGATCGTAAGCAATTCGGGTAGTCGGGACAGGAGAACAAAGCAGGGTCGTGGATTGGAAGCAAGTCGGTTAGCCGGTACAGGAGAAGAAGCGTGGTCTTGGATCGGAAGTAAGTCAGGTAACCGGTGACGATCGGGAAGCCAGGGACAGAGGATCGATACAGGAAACGGGGGACGGAATCAGGCAGGATGCGGTAACAGGTCGGAATCAAAACGGGAGCCAAAATCAAAAAGTGCTTGCCTTGCATGTGCTAAGGTTCGCTGACGGACTGACAAGGAGTGAACGAGAATGACGTGCTTAAATAGGTAGAGGGTTAATTAGGGAACGAGTGGCAGCTGCGGCTGAAAGAGTTAGCGCAGGTGAGGGGAAATTAGCGGGCAAGTGACATATATAGATATATCAAACATAATTAAAAGAAAAAAACAATATTTAGTAGACAAAAAGAGTTTTATGTGAATAAAGAGCAAGCATTGATAACTTCTTCAAAATTAGCAGAAGAGTCTCAGCACCAGAACCAGCAGGCTAAAGGACAGCTTCTTCAATCAGGCTGTCAGGACTCTTAACTTCCTTTCTACCCCTAACCCCTCCCACTCTTCTGCCTTCTACCAAATCCATGCAAAGGTGCTCTCTTTAGATTCTGACTATACTTTGCATATTTTTTATTCCAAACCTAGTATGTTTCTGTATTCTTATATGCGGTTTGTTATTTGTTATTTGTTTTGTGTCTCGTTTATTACAGGGAAGAGGAAGTAATTTCATTTTTGCTGTATGTTGTACATTTAGCATAGTTGACAATAAAGTTGAAAGTTGAAAAGAAGTACAAGACCGCCCATATTACTACTTCTAATTTGTATATAATTGCATTAAAACAGTAATCCACTAAAATCTAATCAAAATATATTTGCATAGCACATTTCACAAAAACATGCTGTATATAAAAAAATAGATGTACAATAAAATAAATCAAAACCATTTTGACCATCCTAAAACCCAAAATGACAAATTAACAAAAAGACACCATCGTTAAAATAAAATAAAAGGAAAATAAAACGCCATGTCAATTTGCCTATTTGCCTAAATAAATTGAAAAATATAGAAATACATAAATGCACAAAAAAACATTACCAATGTATTATATACTACAGTATATATAGTTGAATGTGTAAGTTGCTTCTTTGCTATATTTTGTATAGAATGTATGTTTAAGGTTTATATAAGTAATCTGTATAGTTTTGTACTAAAAAAATAAACTTTTAATAAAATAAAACGCTCTATAAAGACAAATAGTTAAGTTTAACCTACTTTTGGAAGATAGGCTTCAAGAGTTAGGTGACTTCCTCCTACGTGGTAGAAAGTGGCCGAAAAAAAGCGATCCGACCATTTTCTCAACCGCATCAAGCTTTCTTAATCCACTTTCATTTCAAAAGAAATGCAAAAATAAATAGTTCAACCTATTTTTAAAGGTATACACCACAAACACTGGGCAGCACGGCGGCGCAGTGGTTAGCGCATGTGCGGCACAGTTCATGTCTTGGGAACCTCCTGCGTGGCTTCAAATCCAGCTCTAGACTTCCTGTGCGGAGTTTGTATGTTCTCCCCGTGCTTGCGTGGGTTTCCTCCGGGGACTCCGGTTTCCTCCCACATTCCAAAGACATGCATTTCAGGTGAATCGGCCGGTCCAGATTGTCCCTAGGTGTGAATGAGCGAGTGAGTTGTCTGTCCCCGTGTGCCCTGCGATTGGCTGGCAACCAGTTCAGGGTGTCCCCTGCCCACTGCCCGATGATTGCTGGGATGGGCTCCAGCACCCCCGCGACCCTACTGAGGATAAGGGGTGTAGCTGATGAGATGAGATGACCACAAACACTTTGAATGGCAACAAAACTCAGCCACGGCATCCAATGTCCAATTCTGGTAAAAGAGCATTTTTAAACAATATGGAACACAACAAAGTTCCAATTGCTTACGTGAAAGTTATTTTGTTTGGCGGCAAATCACAGTCCAAACTCCGTAGATATGTTAGGGTTCAGCCCTGGATCTCTTACAAAAGCTTGACAAACACGCTGATGTTTATCCCATGCCGGAGCAGAAGCAGTAAATGTCTGCAGGGGCCTCTGCAGATGCCTCCAAGAGGATGATGGAAAACGTCCCGGACACTCACTTGGCCGCCGACGTGGAACTCGGGGGTCTTCTGTACTCGGTCTTGACAATGAGACACACCAGCAGAAGGACACCAAAAAAAAAAAAAATGTTGAAGGTCAAAACGGCATTTTGCACAAAAAGAGAGATTTAAACTATCGTCCGGCTACCCCTCTGTGAGTTCATGGTGGCACGTACAAGGGAGGCTCTACAGCAGGGGTGTCAAACTCATGTGAACTCGGGGGCCACACGGTAGAACAAACATTCTGTCGGGGGCCGGACTAGTAGATTCGAGAGAAAGAAAAAGGGAGATAAAGAAATAAGAGAAAGAGGGAGGAAAAAGGAGAGAGGGCAGGACAAGGAAAGAGAGAGAGGGAGAGAGCGTGAGAAACAAAAGAGATAAAAAGAGAAGTCGTGAGAGAGGGGGAAACAAAGGGAGAGGGAGAAAAAAAATCCAAAGAGAAATAAAAAGAAAGAAGGAAATAAAAGAGAAAAGAAAGCGCAAAGGGTAGGAAGAGAGAAAGAGAAAGAGAGAAAATGAATAAAAGGAAATTAGAGCAAAATAAGTTAAAAAGACACAGAGAGAGAAAGAGAAAAAGAGCAACAAAGGAAAAGAAAAAGAGAGACACGGAGAGTGAAAGAGACAGGAAGAGAGAGAGAGAGAGAGAGAGAGAGAGAGAGAGAGAGAGAGAGTGAGAGAGAGAGAGACAAAAGAGATAAAAAGAGAAGTCGTGAGAGAGGGGGAAAGAAAGGGAGAGGAAGAAAAAAAATCCAAAGAGAAATAAAAAGAAAGAAGGAAATAAAAGAGAAAAGAAAGCCCAAAGGGTAGGAAGAGAGAAAGAGAAAGAGAGAAAAGGAATAAAAGGAAATTAGAGCAAAATAAGTTAAAAAGACACAGAGAGAGAAAGAGAAAAAGAGCAACAAAGGAAGAGAAAAAGAGAGACACGGAGAGTGAAAGAGACAGGAAGAGAGAGAGAGAGAGAGAGAGAGAGAGAGAGACAAAAGAGATAAAAAGAGAAGTCGTGAGAGAGGGGGAAAGAAAGGGAGAGGGAGAAAAAAAATCCAAAGAGAAATAAAAAGAAAGAAGGAAATAAAAGAGAAAAGAAAGCGCAAAGGGTAGGAAGAGAGAAAGAGAAAGAGAGAAAATGAATAAAAGGAAATTAGAGCAAAATAAGTTAAAAAGACACAGAGAGAGAAAGAGAAAAAGAGCAACAAAGGAAAAGAAAAAGAGAGACACGGAGAGTGAAAGAGACAGGAAGAGAGAGAGAGAGAGAGAGAGAGAGAGAGAGAGAATAAATACAAGTACAGTGTCTTTGTGAGAGGCACCTGGCTTTGACAACATCAAGTGGACATATTTCAACCTGCAGCTTGTTTTTTCTCTTGCGCTTCTCTAAGCATTGTCTCGTAGACCGGAGAATTCAATCCCTGAACTGGCCTGCGGGCCGCCTGTTTGACACCTGTGCTCTACAGACACCTTGCTGTCCTGTCTCTTTTTCTTCTTACTTCTCAGTTCACAGATCCCTTTACTGCCAGGATACAGGGATTCCACCACTTGCAAGTAAACCCAGGGTTGGGTAGGGTTACTTTAACTTGATTACTTTCAGTTACTTTTGGATTACTCCAATACCAAATATGCTAATAAAAGACAAAATAAAATAAATATGAATAAAATGACTCAATTTTGTGCAGGCTTGGGGAGTAACGGAATACATGGAACGGCAAAAATGATGTTTGGATTTATTTTCATTTTGTTTCTGTCACATTTTATGTTCGTTTTGCCGGAGATCAAAGAGATCAAAGCCAGGAGAGAAACCTTACCACGTGTTGTGAGTCATCATTTGATTCCTATTTAGTTTCTTTTGTCTTTTATTAGCATATTCGGTATTGGAGTAATCCAAAAGTCATTGAAAGTAATCCAGTTAAAGTAAACCTACCCAACCCTGCCCATTCCACTCCATGCCGTTTTTCGGGGTAAGGGGTTTGCTCTTCTACATGAAACAGTACTCTTTTCCATGGTTAGCAGTAGCAGACTAAGCATCCTGACTCAGATACAGTTTTTGGGTTTACAGAACTGGTGTCAAACAGGCGGCCCGCGGGCCAGATCAGGCCCGCTGAGGGATTGAATCTGGCCTGCAAAACAACACACAGAGAAGCGCAAGAGAAAAACAAGCTGCAGGTTGAAATATATCGACTTGATGTTGCCAAAGCCAGGTGCCTCTCACTGTACTTGAATTTATTTCTCTCTCTCTCTCTCTCTCTCTCTCTCTCTCTCTCTCTCTCTCTCTCTCTCTCTCTCTCTCTCTCTCTCTCTCTCACTCTCTTTTCCACCCCTTTTCTCCCACTCTGTCTCTGTCTCTTTCACTCGCTGTGTCTCTCTTTTTCTCTTCCTTTGTTGCTCTTTGTTGCTCTTTGTCTCTTTCTCTCTATGTGTCTTTCAACCTCTTTTGCTCTAACTTCCCTTTTTCTTTTCTCTCTTTTTTCTTTCTCTCTTCATACCCTTTGTGCTTTCTCTCCCTCTGTCTTTCTATTTCTCTTTGGATTCCTTTCTTCGTCTCCCTTTCTTTTCTCCCTCTCTCGCGACTTTTTATCTTTTGTTTCTCACGCTCTCTCCTTCTCTCTCTTTTTCTTTCTTTGTCCCGCCCTCTCTCCTTTTCCCTCCCTCTTTCTCTTATTTCTTGATCTCTTTTTCTTTCTCTTTAATCTACTAGTCCGGCCCTCGACAGAATGTTTGTTCTATCGTCTGGCCCCTGAGTTAAAATGAGTTTGACACCCCTGGTTTACAGAGTGAAAATACTGATCCTGAACCACTAGGGCAGGGGTGTCAAAGGGATTGAATCCGGCCCGCGAGACAGTGCTGAAGGAAGCGCAAGAGAAAAATGAGCTGCAGGTTGAAATATGTCCACTTGATGTTGCCAAAGCTAGGTGCCTCTTACAAACACTGTATTTGTATTTCTCTTTCTCTCTCTCTCTCTCTCTCTCCCTCTCTCTCACCCTCTCTCTCATCCTCCTTTTTTCTCTCACTCTCTATGTCTCTCTTTTTCACTCTCCCTGTCTCTCTTTTTCTCTTTCTTTGTTCCTCTTTGTCTCTTTATGTCACTGTGTCTTTTTACCTTCTTTTGCTCTCTCTTCCTTTTTTCCTTTTCTCTCTCTATCTCTTGGTTTCCCCTTCTTTCTTTCTACCCTCCTCGCTTTTTCTCCTCATTCTCTCCTTTTCTATTTCTATTTTTCTTTGGATTTCTTTCTTTCTCTCTCTTTCTTTTTCCCTCTTACTATTTCTCTTTTTATCTCTTTTGTTTCTCACGTTCTTGCTCTCTTTTTCTCCTTTTCTCTGTTTCCTTGTCCCACAGTCTCTCTTTTTCTCTCCCTCTCTTTCTCCTATTTCTTTCTCTCTTTTTCTATCTTTTTTCTTTCTCCTCAATCTACTAGTCCGGCCCCCGAGAGAATGTTTGTTCTATCGTGTGGCCCCCGAGTTCAAATGAGTTTGACACTCCTGCACTAGGGGAAAACTTTTTTGTTCTGAAACTTTGAGTTTTACTGACGAAACGACTTCACAGCTGTGACTATCAACAGCATGTGAATGTTCTAAACATATTCAGAAACTGTCTGTAAAAAAATATGTCGGTACTTATCAGCATTTTGCAAACCCCCTGAGAATTCCACAACATATAAACACAGTCAATTTGGTCTGTTTGCCGGCATTGGTCCAAAGATATTTTTGGTCCGCTTTTTGAGCAGATTTATAGGCTTACTCTTGATTGTGATTATTATATAACCGGTTATTTATGCAATGTTGTTTTTTTTAACTTTGAGATATCAATGTTTATATTTTGGCCCACAATTAGAGATACGTTAAAACAAATAGAACAGACATTTGGGCCTTATATAAGGTCCGATAAAATAATCATATTAAATATTCTACTAATTGATTTTATTGAAAAGCTTTGCTGAAAGCATAAATGTTTCTTTGCATCGTTCCTGCAAAAATAAAAAAATATTTTCTGAACGATAGGGGGCAGTGTTGCACTACTCGTCTCACCAATGCGACTTCACAACAAAAGTCTGATCTTTTTATGTGATTTTTCAGAATGTATTTTATTTTATATATATATTTACATGTTTTTAAAACGTGAACCATTTGCTTCACAGGATTAGGGTAAAATATTTTTGTATTATCAATTTTCCCTTTATCATAAAATTGTCTGTTTAACACATTAGCTGCTTCTGGCTCTTGAAATTCCGCTTGAATTAAAATTTTGGGGGATTTTTTGGGGGGAAAACCCTCAAATTTTATTCATTTCGACTTAAAATTTACCTTCCACACGGAATTGGAAGGATTTGGGACGTTCAATATAATAATAATAATAATAATTTCCTTTGTATTGTCATTCTTTGTAACAATGTACACAGAACGAAATGTCGATACACCTGACCCGTTGTAGCGAGCCGATGCAGCCGCAGCCAACAGAGGGCGCCGTATATTGGGCTATATTTCGATAAGACGATAATTAGTTTGAAAAAATATAAACATTTCAAATGTTATTGTGTTTACTTAGTCTAATTAATAAATAAAAAGACGTTATTCCAACTTTGGGTTGTCAAACAAATAAAGAGATATTTTTTAACTGTTCTTTCTGGGCGGGATTAATTTGTTATCAAAATTAAGGTTTTAATAGTGTATTATTTTAACAAGGTAGATAGAATTGTTTCTTTGTTCCATTTTAAAACCATAAACAACAACAACAAAGTCCCGAAACGAGAGGGACAGTTCATGTGAGGAATATTGTAATTACATTTGTTGGCCACACGTGGCAGTAGCGCGCCATACATCGTTAAACTGCTTTGTGGAAATAGCAAATTTAGTTTGAATTCGGATTATTTTTACAAATATATTTACTTGTGAATATTCTCGCTAGTGATATCGGCTCTGATAATTGGTTTTGTGACTATTTGGGTGCAGTAATCCCTCGTTTTTCACGGGATAGCGTTCCAAAAAGAGGCCAAGATAGTCAAAACCAACGAAGTAGAAACATGTATTTATTTGTTTATGTAGTAAATACTCTATTATTCATTGAAACCAAATAACACATCCTATTTACAGGCTCAGACATTTGCTTAGCAAGTAAAAGTACTTTATAAACTTCTGCACTGTCAATTTATAATTTTGAAAATTATCTTGCTGCTACACAGTTAATTTTGATAATCATGGAATAAATGGATTATTTCTTTGATTAATCAAAAAGTGTTTGTCGAATATTTTAACAATAAACAAAAATACATATAGATGTATGCTATACACCTACAAATATGTGAAGTACTTTTAAATAAAATACAAAAAGAAGATGGAACGTCAATGGAGAAGGCAAGTACTTCGTTGGATGTCCAGTTGCATTTTCGTGTCTAAAACGTGCTGTACGAATAAATTTGGATTTGGAATTGAATCGAAAAGACCTCGTCCATCAAACACGGTCTTAAAGCGCCCTCTGCTGCACCAAAGTGGTACTACAAGTTCGTTGCCAGATCAAGAGGACATCACGCAAATAATTGTGGTCTCGAGTCACCTTCTACTGGATGGAAGTGGTACTACAAGCACTCAACGGTCCAATTACACTGTGTCATAACAAAATTTATTGCATTGTCATTTGCATTGAACGACACAACTCATCGATAATGAAATTCATTGCCAGTGCTTTTAAAAATCAATTTTTAATCTATTTCATCGATTTGTTGGTGCGGCCCTATATTGCACTTTGGCGTTCAGGACACTACCCTTGTTCCAGATGATATTTGATTGTTCTCAAGTGGACGTTATTGTGAAAACACAAATGTGGCATACAAGTTATTTTACTTTCCTCTAGCAAGTCCACATTTGTTGGCAATAGAAAGCATCTTCCTCTGCATTTTGTGCTTAAGGTACTATCAGGCTTATAAAATCCAGCCTGACCCAGACCCATGGTATTAAAGACCGAACCAATTAAGTTACCGAGCCTGACGCAAACCTGAATTTTCACATTTTATTTCTCAGGACTATGAAGCAGAAAGGCTTCTCTCTCACTTCTTTATCTTTTTAAATTATTCACCTGTCATTGTTCTTTGTTACTTTTTCTTTGTGGCGGATAAGAGCGCGGACGGGGCACTTTGACGCAGGCTCATCACGAGAGAGGAGGACGGAATTCAGCGCATGAATCCTCCACAGGGAAAAAGAAACAATGTGGATTGTTTAAAAAAAAAATCTGCGCGATAGAAGCCTGGCCCTGCCTGAACCTGAACGTAATGATAGACATATTAAACTCATACCTCTAGTCCAGAGCATTTTGTTGACGTCTTTTAAAGAAACTCAGATTTAAAATAGATTCGTCCAGCTGTTTGTGTACAACATAGACCCCAGCGTTATTGACGCACAGGCAGGGTTGGGTAGGGTTACTTTAACTGGATTACTTTCAATTACTTTTGGATTACTCCAATACCAAATATGCCAATAAAAGACAAAATAAAGTAAATATGAATAAAATTAGTATATTTTGTGCAAGCTTGGGGAGTAACGGAACACATGGAACAGCAAAAATGATGTTGGCAAGCTGTTTGGATTTATTTTCATTTTGCCGGAGATCAAAGAGATCAAAGCCAGGAGAGAAAGCTTACCACCTGTTGTGAGTCATCATTTGATTCCTATTTAGTTTCTTTTGTCTTTTATTAGCATATTTGGTATTGGAGTAATCCAAAAGTCATTGAAAGTAATCCAGTTAAAGTAACCCTACCCAACCCTGCGCACAAGCAGACATAGGCAGAAAAGGGGCGGGAAAACCAATCAGAATGAGGAACACGGTGAAAAAAACAGGGGAGATGTAAACAAAACAAAATAAACACTACTTATGCAACAGGGAGGTTAAACGAGGATCCCGACGATTTCATATTTTTTGATATGAGGTGAAAAATTCAAAATAAAGATTAACCGTTGGAAGCCGATCTGTTGCAGGAGCATCAATGCGATTTAGATTGGAGGGAACAAATCCCGTCACGGTTTCATTTCCTCTGCTAGAAATCATTCTCTATTATACGTTCCGTCTACCCTGATATACTTTCAATCAGCGGGAAGAAAAACTGAGGAAATGAAATCACGGCCGATTGTGCGGGGAGACGATGACCTTTCGCCTGGGGAACCTTCGTTAAATCGATCGTTATTCTAAAAAGGAATTAATTATAGTTTAAACCAAAAAGTAACTAAGTTTAGAAGTAAGCAGTGGGTCATAAAATTTGAAATCTTCTAAACAGTATTCGAGTCAGTTGAATCGAGAAGAACAGTCTGTCACGGTTGCCCATTGCCCTTACTTACCCCCGCCCGTATGGCGCCAGCTGCGGCTCGTTAACAGATTGGCTTCCCTCCTATTTAAGCTCAGTGCTCTCACTCATCCTTTGTCAGTCCGTCAATGAACCTCTGCACCTGCAATACGTGTGTTTTGACTCTGTCCGGTTTCCTGCTTGTGTATCCCGTCTGGTATCGATCCTGTCTATCTTGTCTGACGCCAGTCTCCAGTGTTTTGTGTCGATCCCGTCTGTCTCGTCTTGTCTGATACCTTACTACAATCTTCAGTATCGCGTATCGTTCCCGTCTATCTCCTCCTGTTTGTTTTTGGACTCTAGTCTCCAGTGTCTGGTATCGATCCCGCCTGTCTCATCTTGTCCGATATCTTTCGCCAGTCTACAGTTTCAGGTATCGATCCCGTCTGTCTTGTCCTGTCTGATATCTATCCCGTCTGTCCCGGTATCTGCTCGTGTAATTTAGTATCGATCGTGTCTGTACCGTCCTGTCCGGTATCGACCCCATCTGTCCGGTATCTGCTCGTTTATCAGGTATCGATCCTGTCTGTCCCGTCCTGTCCGGTATCGACCCCGTCTGTCCGGTATCTGCTCGTGTATATGGTATCGATCCTGTCCGTCCCGTCCTGTCCGGTATCGACCCCGTCTGTCCGGTATCTGCTCGTGTATCTGGTATCAATCCTGTCTGTCCCGTCCTGTCCGGTATCGACCCCGTCTGTCCGGTATCTGCTCGTGTATCAGGTATCGATCCTGTCTGTCCCGTCCTGTCCGGTATCGACCCCGTCTGTCCGGTATCTGCTCGTGTATCTGGTATCGATCCTGTCCGTCCCGTCCTGTCCGGTATCGACCCCATCCGTCCGGTATCTGCTCGTGTATCAGGTATCAATCCTTTCTGTCCCGTCCTGTCCGGTATCGACCCCATCCGTCCGGTATCTGCTCGTGTATCAGGTATCAATCCTTTCTGTCCCGTCCTGTCCGGTATCGACCCCGTCCTGTCCGGTATCTGCTCGTGTATCTGGTATCGATCTTGTCTGTCCCGTCCTGTCCGGTATCGACCCCGTCTGTCCGGTATCTGCTCGTGTATCAGGTATCGATCCTGTTGTCCCATCCTGTCCGGTATCGACCCGGTCTGTCCGGTATCTGCTCGTGTAACTGGTATCGATCCTGTCTGTCCGGTCCTGTCCGGTATCGACCCCATCTGTCCGGTACCTGCTCGTGTATCAGGTATCGATCCTGTCTGTCCTGTCCTGTCCGGTATCAACCCCGTCTGTCCGGTATCTGCTTGTGTATCTGGTATCGATCCTGTCCGTCCCGTCCTGTCCGGTATCGACCGCGTCTGTCCGGTATCTGCTCGTGTATCTGGTATCGATCCTGTCTGTCCCATCCTGTCCGGTATTGACCCCGTCTGTCCGGTATCTGCTCGTGTATCAGGTATCGATCCTGTCTGTCCCGTCCTGTCCGGTATCTGCTTGTGTATCAGGTATCGATCCTGTCTGTCCCGTCCTCTCCGGTATCGACCCCATCTGTCCGGTATCTGCTCGTGTATCAGGTATCGATCCTGTCTGTCCCGTCCTGTCCGGTATCGACCCCGTCTGTCCAGTATCTTCTCGTGTATCTGGTGTTGATCTCGTCGGTCTCTGTCTTCCCGTTGTTCCGTGCCGGACCCTTGCCTTACTTCTTCCGCCCAGCGATCGCCAAATCACTGGCGTTTGTGTGCATGACTTCCGCGTTCCCGTAAAATAAAGCTTGTGTGAGAAACGTTACGCATCTGGGTCCTCCTCCTGTTCTGGTTCTGACACAGACAGGTAGTTGTGTTATAGAACCTTGTGATATTTAATGCACCTCAACAGCAACAGACTATTCCTACACTTGAATGCAACAAATATGACTTAATGGCATGTCAGATCCGACATTTGATTTGCCCCCGCAGCAAAAACAGTTTGTTGTGAAATATTTTCTTAGTTTACCTCACGGGAACAAAAGGTATCTTTTTAGAAGAGCAGGATGTCGGAACAGAAGACGCCAACCTTCTGCTTCAGTCCTAGGCGTATGGCTTCGGCCTTCTGAAGAAACAAGGACTAGCCCGTGCTCCCCCCTCCTCTCAGGAGAGGCTCGGGGGCAAGTGGACCACCTGCCCCTGAGCCACTCCTCATGTCACTCTTCCATTACGAGAAGATTTATGCAGAAATGACAAATAATTTTCGTAAGCACAGATTGTCCTTTTTCAGCTGTGTATACCTGCAGGTGATCCAATGTGACCATGGGGCTCTTGGTTGCTTCTCTGATTAGTTTTCTCTTTGTATGACATTTTGGATTATTTGCACTATACTTTTGCAAATGTTGCCTATTAAACGATAAACTGATTAAACTCTTAAACCATTGATTTTACTCTTTCTCCATTTTGATATCATTGCTTGCTGTGCTCCGGGAGATGAGCAAATTTTCTGGAATCTTCTTGTTTCCCATTCCTCTTTAAAATTTTCCACAACTTTATCTCGGACCTTCCTGTTTCTTCTCCAGTGTCTCTAATCCCGTCACCCAGTAAGTGGATTTTATGACTCTCTGTTCTTCATTGTTATTTATTTAGGTCGACATTGGATCATTTTGAAGTTATCAGGGAATTTGGGGGGGTCAGCTGATTGAGCTGAAAGAACTTTTTCGTCATAAATATAAAACGAAATGTTAAAATCATTTGGTTCCGGTTCACGATTAAGTCTTACATGCTGTTAATGCTTAGAAAATTGTCATGGTTGCCATGGCGCCCAATTGGCCTCCGCCGTGTGGCGCCAGCTTTTGTCACGGTTGCCAGGGCGCCCAATTGGCCCCCGCCCATGGACACCAGCTGAAACTCGTTGACAGATTGCTCCCTTTGACTACTTAAACGCTGTCCTGTGAGTCACCTTTGGTCGGAGCGTCTGCGAAACTCTGTTTTGACACGCAAGCCCTGAGAACCTCTGTTTTTCTTGTGTTTTTGCTCCTGTTGTGCTCTCGCCATGATCTGATTGATTTTGAACCCTTCCGCGATTTTATGCATTTTACTATAAAGGATTTTATACGATTAAATACAAGTTGCATTTATCGAGCGCAATGAAAATTTTCACCGGGTAGGCTGAAGTTCAATGACAGGTCACGCTGATCCAAATTCGAAATGTTTCGGCTGTGGAATTTTGATAACAGGGCTCTGACGAAGGACGTCAGGCATTGTTTTGATAAACGCTTGGTGTTGTGTTGAGTTTCTTCTGACATCGAGGCGAGGGGGCTTTCCTTGCGCACCCATTGGAGGAGCCGGCACACCAACTTGCGAAAAAAAAAACGTGGGCCGGGAGAAGATGGAGAGAAGAACGAGAGAGGAGGCTTGACGGAGACTCGAGCGACACTAATTCGGCTTATTCGGCTAATTCAATGGAGTTCACTTAATTCACCTAATGTAGCCCAGGGGGGGCTTCCCTGGCACGCCCATGGGAGGATCTGGCACGCCATTGTGCGGGGAGAAGATGGCCAATAAGAAGAGAGCTAAAGGACTTCAGAAGAAGGCTTCCCAGAGACCCCAACGACACTAATTCGTCCGTTTTCGATGGAGTACACTTAGTTAAATTGTTTTTTTTTTGTAGGCTATTCTTGTCCATCTTTTCCCATCTAGAAACAAGCACGCATTGTTAGAACAATTTGGTGAACGATACATTTTAATATTTATTTCCTAACACGAGCAATCTACTCCCCGCGACCAACGATCTCCGGATCGAGTGTCTCTTCTTCCCAATAAACTGTGAGTCACGTTACGCGAGTGGGTTCTGCTTCCTGCTTCCTGTTCTGGTCCTGACAGAAAATGTTTTCATTTTTTTTAGCTTTAAGTTCGAAGCCTGAAATGTTGTCGGGGGGCAGCCTTCATTTTGTCCTTAGTTTGCCTTTTCCATAGAGAAGGTGTTTATCGGGCGCACACCTGCTCCCACGCAGATGTCCGATAGCAATTCCGGGCGTGGATCGTTCTTTCTACCGTGAAGTGTAAATGTCAGACTTCATTATCCCCGTTGTTCATCTCGCCTGATTTGGCGTACCTGGTCAGTCCAGATGTTGCCGACTGCGGCTTCGTTTTTTGGTAGTTTGGGATGTTCTATAAGGTTTTTACTGTGCAGGGTGACTGTTCTGAATCTATTAGGTTTTGAAACAATAGGATTTCTATTTGGTTCGGTAGAGTGGGGTACACAAATGTAGGTTGAAATGTCCTTTTTGTGGTCATTAAAGGCCAATGGACTCACTAGTGTTTTAAACATGCTACTGACACCTTTTAAGGTATGTTGTGAAAATGATAGATGAGTAGCTTACTTTATTTCGAAGTGGGAATATGCACCATCATCTTCTTTCTTTCTTTCTTTCTTCATTTATTTGTTTGTTTGTTTCTTTCCTTCTTTCTCACTTTGTTTCTTTTTTTCTTTTTTTCATAATTTCTTTCTTTCATCCTGTCTTTCTTTGAGTCTTCCTTTCTTTTCCTTTTGGGTATTTATCTTTCTTTCATTCTCTTTTCCCTATTTCTTCACTTCTTTCCTCTTTCTTTCCTTCTTTATTTTTGTTCAGCCTTCCTTCTTTCATCCTGTCTTTCTTTGAGTCTTCCCTTCTTACTTTCTTTTTCTTTTGTTTTTATCTTTCTTTCGTCCTCTTGTCTCCATTTCTTCCTTTCTTTCTTCTTTCTTTCCTTCCTTTTTATTTTTGTTCATCTTTCCTTCTTTCATCCTTTTTTTCTTTGAGTCTTCCTTTCTTTTTCTTTTCTATCAATCTTTGTTTCTCTTTTCTCCCTTTCTTCCTTCCTTTCTTCCTTTTTTCTTACTTTCTTTCTTTCTTTTTTCTTTCTTTTTTCAACATTTCTTTCTTTCATCTTGTCTTTTTTCTTTCTTTTTCATCACTTCTTTCTTTCATCCTGTCTTTCTCTGAGTGTTCCTTTCTTCCTTTATTTTTCTTTTGTATTTAGCCTTCTTTCGTTCTCCTTTCTCCATTTCTTCCTTCCTTTCTTCTTTCTTTCTGTCCTTTTTATTTTTGTTCATCTTTCCTTCTTTCATCCTTTTTTTCTTTGAGTCTTCCTTTCTTCCTTTCTTTTTCTTTTCGATCAATCTCTTTTAAGTCCGCTGTTATTAAACGACCCAACCTCGATCCAGAACGCTTATCTAATTATAGACCTGTGTCGTTTATTTCTAAAGTACTTTCTCTTTTCTCCTTTTCTTCCTCTTTCCTTCCTTTTTCTTACTTTCTTTCCTTCTTTCTTTTGTTCTTTCTTTCTTTCTTTCTTTTTTCTTTCTTTTGTCATAATTTCTTTCTTTCATCCTCTCTTTTTTTCTTTCTTTTTCATCATTTCTTTCTTTCATCTTGTCTTTTTTTGAGTGTTCCTTTCTTCCTTTCTTATTCTTTTGTATTTATTTTTCTTTCGTTCTCTTTTCTCCATTTCTTCCTTTCTTTCTTCTTTCTTGCCTTCCTTTTTATTTTTGTTCATCCTTCCTTCTTTCATCCTTTCTTTCTCTGAGTCATCCTTTCTTCCTTTCTTTTTCTTTTCTATTAATCTTTTGTTTCTCTTTTCTCCCTTTCTTACTTTCTTTCTTCCTTTTTTCTTACTTACTTTCTTTCTTTCTTTCTCTTTTTTTTCTTTCTTCCTTTCTTTCTTTCTTTCTTTCTTTCTTTGTTTTGCATTTTTGTTTTTCTTTCTCTCTTTCTCTCTCGTTCATTCTCTCTTTCTTGCTTTTTTTCTTTCTCTTTTCCCACTTTATTTCTTCCGTTCCTTCTCTTTTCTCTTGTTCTTTCCTCTTTTCTTTGTTCTCTCTCTTTCTCTCCCTTTTTGTTTGTTTGTTTCTTTCTCTCTTCCTATTTTCTCTTTTGTATATTTTTTCTTTCTTCCTTTCTTCCTTCCTTCTCTCTTCCTTTCTCTTTCTCTCTTTTCCTCTTTCTATTTCCTTCTTTTTTTAAGTATTTTTGACAAGTTTCTTATTCATTTTTGGTTGTAGCACCCTTATCTTTTCATTTATCTATTGATTCTTAATTATTTTTAAAAATTTAATCTTATCTACTTTTTTAAAATATAGTTATATGTTTTTTTTTTAAACAAAAACTGAATTTCTTACATCTCTGCAAACACAATTTTGTTACACCCAAAAATACAATTATATGAAGCAGGTTCAATTTTCTAACACTATTGAACACTACACGTGTTCATTGAACTTTTATGCTCTGAGTCTTGACGGATTTAAGAGCGGGTGTGGGCTTGAAAGGCAGAAGATGAGTGGATTTTGTCATGAATGAGCGCTCTGGCACAGATGCTTGGATAAATAATTCACGTCCTCCTTCGCTCGGGTCCTGCCAGCTGCCTGTCAGGTGCCCGCCAAAATAAAACGATCCGGATGAGTGTCGCTCATGTCAAAGAGTCGAAAGGAAGGAAGACTGCTGAGAGAAGTTTGTTGTTGGAGTAACCCCCTCAAAAGGAATTTTTTAACACTTGAACTCATTCGATGCGGTTTCGGGGTCAGGGGGAGGAATGGAGAAGGATCGCGGATTCAGATCTTGAATTTCGGGTGAGGAGAATGTTGTATACGTTTTTTGAGGCGTTGTATTGGTCAAAAGGAAACCGCAACTTCACACTATTGTTGAATTTCGGGTGAGGAGAATGTTGGTAAATTAAGAGGTTGGAGATGAACTGCTTCTCGAGAAAATTTTATCGGCAGGATATATTCTGGAGACCACCGCAATTAGTCTTCAATTGGACAATCTTAGCAATTGGTCAAAAGGAAACCGCAACTTCAGTTTTCTGCTTGCCACCTGTTCACACTATTGTTGAATTTTGGGTGAGGAGAATGTTGGTAAATTAAGAAGCTGAGGATGAACTGCTTCCTGGAGAAAATTTAACTGGCAGGATATATTCTGGAGACCACCGCAATTAGTCTTCAATTGGACAATCTTAGCAATTGGTCAAAAGGAAACCGCAACTTCAGTTTTCTGCTTGCCACCTGTTTGCACATTTGATGAATTTCGGGTGAGGAGAATGTTGTTAAATTAAGAGGCGGGAGATGAACTGCTTCCCGAGAAAATGTTATCGGCAGGATATATTCTGGAGTCCACCGCAATTAGTCTTCAATTGGACAATCTTAGCAATTGGTCAAAAGGAAACCGCAACTTCAGTTTTCTGCTTGCCACCTGTTCGCACAATTGTTGAATTTCGGGTGAGGTGAATGTTGGTAAATTAAGAGGCTGGAGATGAACTGTTTGTCGAGAAAATTTTATTGGCGGGATATATTCTGGAGACCACCGCGATACAAGTCTTCAATCGGACAATCTTAGCAATCGTCTCTCTATGACGTTTTTTAGCAAGATTTGTACACCTTTTTTGAGGCGTTGTATAGGTCAAAAGGAAACTGCAACTTCCGTTTTCTGCTTACCACCTGTTACCACATTTGTTGAATTTCGGGTGAAGAGAATGTTGGTAAATTAAGAGGCTGGAGATGAACTGCTTCTTGCGAAAATTTTATTGGCAGAATATATTCCAGAGACAAGATTTTTATACTTTTTTCAGGCGTTGTATACATCAACAGGAAACCGCAACTTCGCATGGATTACTCGTAATTGTCCCTCGTTATGAGTGAGCATATGAATGGTTATCTGTGCCCTGCGACTGGTTGGTAAGCAGTTCAGGGTGTCCCCTGCCCACTGCCCGAAGATAGCTGGGATGGGCTCCAGCACCCCCGTGACCCTATTGAGGATAAGTGGTGCAGATGATAGATGGATGGATAGATGGTCTTAATGAACATCAGTTATGGTGCAAATTGTTCCACTAATACATAGAGAAAACAATTGTGATGGTATATGCTACAGTTTTTTTAAAACAAGGACTTACAGGCTCTGAGACACTTTCTTCCCAGGGGGCCACCACCACCCTAAATAAGTGCACACAGGTGAAAAATAAATATCCTACATTTAGGATTTTTTGTTGCTGCTAAAAGTTTTTGCACTACTGTTGTTACGATGCCCTGTTATTACAACTTAGGCTAGTCTCTAAGCACTATAATGTAAATAATTTGGCCCATTTTCCCCGACAGTCTTCTATTATGTTTTTCTCTTTAATGTATTCATTACGCCTTTAACCTGGAGTGCCATGTCGAATCTCATTGCGTACGTAGATTTTTTTCAATGAAAAGTCAATTTAACTATATTTAATGTGCAGCACCCCCCAAAAATCAGAACGCGTCATCAAAATAGAGACCTCAAATTCAGAAGACCAACAAAGTTCTTCGCCGGGTTCCTGTTTTGTCGGGTTCAGTGGACTGTGCATTGCAGCCGGTGATGATGAATGAGCTGTCGGGGAGCGTTGTGGCGCAACCTCGCTCACCTTGACACGGGCGGGACAGTTTCCTCCGCAGTCTCGGACGTCCCAGGGTCTCTGGGCCAAAGGTCTCCACGGCATGCTAATATACGCACAAGAGCAAGGCAGGTCGTAGTCTGCTGAAGGATGAGGTTGGACAGCAAAAAAACGTTATCTTCTGTGCTCAGGTTCCATTTGAATAAATGAATTTTTAAAAAATCTGAAAAATTGCAGTGATATGAAAAAGTATGCGAACAGCCCGGAAAACGTTAGTCCACTAGTGATCCCAAGAGCCAAGAAGAAATCCGCAGGTTCGGGAGCGTGCTGTGGAATGCTATGCCCTCTGAAATTCAAGTTGATCCAAGTGCTTTAGAAATAAACGACACAGGTCTATAATTAGATAAGCGTTCTGGATCGAGGTTGGGTCGTTTAATAACAGCGGACTTAAAAGCCGCTGGAACTACACCTGAGGAGAGTGGTATGTTTATAATATTTAGAACTGAAGGTCCAAGGACTCAGAAAATACCTTTAATCAGCGAACCCGGAATCGGGTCAAACAGGCAAGTAGTCGTTTTGGCCGTATTCACCACCTGTTTAAGATTATCGAGTGACAGATCACTAAATCGGGAAAAAATCCCTACACGGCCACCATGTCAAGATTTCGGCCCTTTAATATGTGATGTATTAACATTGTCTTCAGAAATTTCTTCCCGTATGCGTTGAATTTTCTTATTAAAGAAGACCATAAAGTCATGGGCTGAATGGGTAAAACTATCTGGGATAATCTGTTGCCTCGTTAGCGATGCTACAGTGTCAAAAACGATTTTGGGGTTATTCTTTTGTGCCGCAATCACCTTCGAAAAATAGGCCGATTTTGCAGAGGCAACAACAAGTTGTCGCACCAGTTTTGACGGAAAATGATTACAAACATAATTTTTCGATTGTACGGGCCGTCGACTGTGATGTCATATTGGGAGAAAAATAACCGATGATTAATCACCTGCTGCCAGACTAAAATAATCAATCAGCCAACACTACTAAAATCCAAGCATTTAATCATAATTTTTTGTCGCACTCAAGCATATATGGTAATGCCAATTTGATTCACTGCTGTGTTCTTGTCCTTCCAGGTGGGTTAAAGTCTGACAAGTGCGGCTGTGGTTTGAACTTTCCTGGTTTTGGGCATTTAATATCAAAATAAACCGTTTACCAACTTGTTCGAATTAGTTATCTGACTCCATTAACCAAACACAAACTACATTCACCCATAGCAATTTAACTAAGTGTACTCCATTGAAAATGGCCGAATTAGTGACGCTGGAGTGTCTGTGAAGCCTTTTTCTGAAGTCCTTTAGCTCTCTCCTTATTGGCCCACGTCTCCCCGCAAGATTGTGTGCCGGCTCCTCCCATGGGCGTGTCCAGGAAGCCCAACGTGTGCTCCACCACCTCGTCTGGAAATTCAAAACAACACTGAGCGTTTCTACGTCATCAGGGCCTTGTTCTCAAAACATCACCTGCCGTCCTACGTCAGAGTCCCGTTATCAAAATTCCCTTGTAAAAATATTCTGCATTTGGAACAGCGTAACCTGTCATTCAACTACAGCCCAGTCAGTGAATATCTTGCATTAAACTCAATAAATGTAACTTGTATTCAATCGTATAAAATCCTTTATAGTCAAATGTATAAGATCCTTCACTGGCCATGATTTCTGGTTCCAACCCTCTCTTCTGATGTGACAGCTTCACGATATTTTGATCTGGTGACAGGTTCCAGCTCTCTGTGGTTGATGATGATGTTTGTAGTGATACTTTGGGGATTGTTGGTCCTTACTTTTGTTTTTTCTGTGTTGATTTCCAACCCCTTCTGGCTATCTTCATATTTTTCATTATTTTCATTATCAATCTGAAGATGGGAATGTTGAAAGCGGCAGTCTATGACATGGCAGGCGAGACGAGCTTGTTCTCCGTAGGGAGTCGGCTCCCTTTTGCCACACGAGACCTTCAGCGGCATTTCACCTGAATGTCAAAGTCACAATGGCAGCGTTCTATTTCTTCTTCTGCTGTCTGGTCACAAAGACCTTTGTGAAATTCCCAGGATCACTGCGTTGTCTCTGTCCGTGTCTTACTGGAATTGCTGGGCATTATTCTTATTCTAACACCTGTCAAAAACTTCCAGCATCTCATGGGGACAGTGTCAAAAATGAAGATTTTAGTTGGCCTCAAGCAGAGACTATTTATCTTAAAATTCAGTTTTTGGATGAGCTAAGGGAAATTCAATACATTTCCACTCTTTGAATTTGTTTTAAGTGTGGCTCATGGCAGTTTGGTTCTGAAACGTAGGGTGGACAGTATGAAATGATCTACGAAATTATCTGCATTTATTTAGCGCTTTACAAGTCAAGACTTCCCAAAGCGCTTTACAGTGTGCTTCACATTTCCCAATAGCGGCCTTGCAGCCATGTAAGGTGCTAACCTGCTTATTGGGGGTATTAGGGGTTAAGTGTCTTACCCAAGGACACTTCGACATGTAACGCGGAGGAGCCGGGATTCGAACTACGATCTCTTGATCCCAAGACGAGCGCTCTACCGCCTGAACCACTGCCGCCCCCATCTGATTTTAAGGATTTATTTTTGATGGAATGCGACGGGTGTCAAGTTTAAACAGACAGTATGCAACTCTTATCCTCCGATTTAACTATTTTAAAGGCTTCGATGAGTATCAAGCCTCTGGAAAATAATTCTATATGATAAAGAATTTTTAAGTTTTCTTTAGGCAGTCCTCTTTGTAAACCTCACCAGAACGGCACCAAACAAAAGTTCCAGCATCATCACCTTGTCCAATGCAGATTAAAGACTCATCACTGATGATAACCTTCATCCAGTTCCAAAGTCCATGATTACCTCGCCTTAGTCCTTTGCAGACTAATTATTTTGTGTTAGAGTGTCAACGATAGTTTCCTTTTATCTGTCCTGTATGAAAATCCCATTTCCTTTAGGCGATTTTGCACAGTTGTCACATACATTGACCCCAACTTCCTCCCATTTCCTCTTGGTTTTTCTTGTTGAAAATTTTCCGTTTTCAAGACATATGGCCTCTAGCTGTTTGTCTTGACGCCCACATGCCTTCCTTGGCCTACCGGTACGCCTGACTTTAAAAACCTTCCCGTGCTGTTTGTACTTGGTCCTAATCTTTGATGTAGCTGACTGTGAACGGCCCACATCTTTGGCAACCATACGAGTAGAGTTACCTTCTTCAAGAGGTTTGACGATCCTGTCTTTGGTCTCAAGAGACATCTTGGTGTGCCCTTGTTTTCTACTCAAAATGCACTGATTCCATTTTTTTTCCCCTCGGAATTGAGTGATTCCATATTATTTCCCTGCAATTTCTCTATAAAAGTAACATTTAATGACCATAGCAACGTTTTTTTTTACTTATTCTAGTGTTTCTTAATGCCTATATATTGCACTTTGGAATGACCTTACGATTGTTTCACGTTTGTGATTATATTTGAGGTTTTTTCTTCAGAATAAAATGTCTGAGTGAAGGCTTGCCCATGACTGGTGACTCCATACTTTTTGCTAGGAGTTGTATATATAATTTTGTTATTTTAATGTCTGTACCTGGAGTACCAGATGTTTGGAACATATCAGCTAATTTCCATGAGTTTCTATCCCTTTCCAAACCATAATTTCACCTTACGGTCCCCACTTCACAACGGATAAGTGAGCATATTTAGACGTGTGTACATAATCAGGGTTAGGTAGGGTTACTTTAACTTGATTACTTTCAATTACTTTTGGATTACTCCAATACCAAATATGCTCATAAAAGACAAAAGAAACTAAATATGAATAAAATGACTAAATTTCGTGCAGGCTTTGGGAGTTACGGAATACATGGAACAGCAAAAATGATGTTGGCAAGCTGTTTGGATTTATTTTCATTTTGTTTCTGTCGCATTTTCATGTTAGTTTTGCCGGGGATCAAAGCCAGGAGAGAAAGCTTACCACGTGTTGTGAGTCATAATTTTCTTCCTATTTAGTTTCTTTTGTCTTTTATTAGCATATTTGGTATTGGAGTAATCCAAAAGTAATTGAAAGTTATCCAGTTAAAGTAACCCTACCCAACCCTGTACATAATACTAATGGGCGTTACGGTTCCTTTTAGAGTTGAACAGTTTAAAAGATTGATTCAGCGAATTACTAGCTTCCCAAGCTTTTCCTTTAAGTACATAGCTGGTATTTAAACCCCTTGTCAAGACGTGGAGCCCCAACTTCATTGATTCTATTCGCCCCAGCTTGGCAGCAGCCCTTGCCCGCATCTTGTCAGACACTAAATAAAATGTTTCCCGCAGCAGAGTAGCCAAAGGAGGTCGTTTATCAAGCGTGATCGTAATCTCACCTGACCTTGAGTCTTCTGGATAGCGTGCATGGAAAACACTTTCATCAATTGCTTTTCACTCGTTAATACGTGCCACTGAAGTCACGTTGTAACGGAGAGCAGTTAAGAAGCTCGTAGTTGTGGAATACGGTTAAAATGTCTTCCTGGAATATTTGTCCTTCCTCCCCAAAATAGTTTTGTCGTAAAACATACAAAAGAAGCTACAGATTTAACAACCACGATAAAGGTGGAGGGGGTGTAACAAAAGTGACGTTTGTGCATAAAAGTGTAATATTGCTGCACTTTCGCGAGCTGAAGGAAATGTGACTTGCATTGAGAGTAAAATCGGGGTCAGAGTAAGGTAGGGTGGAACACGAAATTGAAATTTGCGGCATCTTTTGAAATGGAAGTGCGGGATTCAACTGATTTGCTGCATCAGATGCAAAATACAAACTACCGTCTGGTAGAGGTAACATCGTACCTACAAAAATCCAACCCAACCCGACCAATGAACTTGATTTGAGGGACCGAACCCGAAGAAAAGTTTCATATTCCATGGAAATTTTCTGTGTCCGACGAGCATGCATGCTGCGCCGCGGGGATCCTCCACAACGAAAAAGAAACAGAACAATGAAGTGTGGATATTTTTTTTGAAAAGTCAGCGAGAGAAAGGCCTGTTCTGGTCTGAACCCGAACGTACTTAAGGTTTGATGCAGACCTGCAGAGTCCGTGTACCGTTGAAAGTAATCCAAGGAAAAAAGTGCATATTTCCAAAGGTAAGGGTGGGATAAATATATCAGATGAACACATTTACTCACGCAACTCCTTTTGTTTAACCAACTTTTTACCCCCTCTTCTTTCCTTGTCTGTATGATAAATATATATCCACTATTGTCCGCCGCGTCCACAAACACGTCTCACCTTTACTCCACTTCCCGTCAGCCCCCGTTTTTTTTGCCCCTTCTTTTTGATTCGCCCATGCAAAACGTATCAGAATAAGTCTCTAAAATAAATACATTACAAAAATATACAGTTGCAAATACATATTATACATGGTTACACATATTTACAAAGAAAGACGGTACACCGAGAGCGTTTTCAAAGCTTTAATAATAATAATATAAATATAACAAACCGTGCCAGACAGGGCAGTTAATGGTAGCAACACGCTAGCAACACGCCCGCAACACAGTAAACGGGTCTGGTAATAAAACATACTGTAAAAATCATGGTAAACCGTCCTCATCTTCCTCCTTAGAACTGAAGCCATCAAAGTCGTCTTCCTCAGTGTCGGAAAGAAATTTTGTCATATAGACGTCGTCCCACGCTCCCTTATTCCAAAACACGCTAGCGACAAGCTCGCAACACAGTAAACGGGTCTGGTAAAAAAACATACTGTACTTGTAAAAATCATGGTAAACCGTCCTCATCTTCCTTTTTCTTTTTTTCTTTTTACATTTTGCATGATAAGGGTATGTTTACGCTAATTTAATCTATGCACAAGCCAAGAAGTTGCAGTCTTCCTCGGCGCATATATTCCACCGGTCTAAATCTTACATTTTGTACTCGAGCGCCGCTGGCGGCCGTTAGAAAAATAACATAAATTGGCCGCATCACTGAATAAGCCGCAGGGTTGAACGTTTTGGGAAAAAAGTAGCGGCTTATAGTCCGGAATTTACGGTATGTATTATGAGTTGACTTGAATTCTTCCACCCATTCTTCCCATTTCCTCAGCGTCCTCACCATTTTTGAATATACGCATATTGGCGAAATGAGGTCCGCAACTGCCAACGGTTATTTGTTAGCATGCAGCCGGCCGTTGACTAGCGACGGTTCCGTATAATCAGCCTAAGAGCGTTTCTGCCGCCACGTCTGGAGGACGGGCGTCCCTCCGGAATGACAATGAGGGGGATATGGCAGAGCCACAGTTGCACGTGACACAATGAAATTCATGGTAGGGGAAGCGTAACCCCCGTCTAGCACACCTGCTAGCACCTGTGATTCACCGCCTCTTCTCCTCCTCCTCCAGACATGCTAAACACAAAAGTGGTTGTGTTAGCTTCAGAAACTTTCCGAGAAGAAATACAGTTCGGTTATGTTCTACTTTGTTTGACCTTTGAATCTCAAAATTGGGTGAGGTAAATATGTGGCCTGCAGGTTGGCAACGGAAATATTTCTCCTGTTAGACCAGAGATAGATAGATAGATAGATAGATAGATAGATAGATAGATAGATAGATAGATAGATAGATAGATAGATAGATAGATAGATAGATAGATAGATAGATAGATAGATAGATAGATAGATAGATAGATAGATAGATAGATAGATAGATAGATAGATAGATAGATAGATAGAAGGAAGGAAAGGAGGAGGGGAGGAAGGAAGGAAGATCGAGAGAGTGCGATAGATAGATAGATAGATAGATAGATCGATCGATAGATAGATAGATAGATAGATAGATAGATAGATAGATAGATAGATAGATAGATAGATAGATAGATAGATAGACAGACAGACAGACAGACAGACAGACATACAGACAGACGGACGGACGGACGGACGGACAGACAGATAGATATAGAAAACGATAGATAGATAGATAGATAGATAGATAGATAGATAGATAGATAGATAGATAGATAGATAGATAGATCGATCGATAGATAGATAGATAGATAGATAGATAGATAGATAGATAGATAGATAGATAGATAGATAGATAGATAGATAGATAGATAGATAGACAGACGGACGGACAGACAGATAGATATAGAAAACGATAGATAGATTGATAGATAGATAGACAGACAGACAGACAGACAGACAGACAGACAGACAGACAGACAGATAGATATAGATAGATAGATATAGATACAGATATAGATAGCTAGATAGATAGATAGATAGATAGATAGATAGATAGATAGATAGATAGATAGATAGATAGATAGATAGATAGATAGATAGATAGATAGATAGACTAAATTACAGAGAAAAAGAGAAAGTGAGATAGAGAAAGATAGACAGAAAGATACGCTAGAATTTGAGATAAAGAAAGAGAGAAAAAGAATGATTCAAAGAGAAAAACAGAGAGACAAAGAAAGACAATAAGACAATAAGAGAGCGAGGAATTTAAAGAGAAATAGAAAGAGAGCGGGGGAGATAAAAAGAAAATGAAGGAGACAAAATAGAGAGCAAGAAATGGGGAAAGAGAAAAAGAAAGACATTAGGGAAAGAAAGAGAAAAAGAGAGTAAGAGAGCAAGGAAGTTAGAGAGAAAGAAAAAGAAAATTAGAAAGCGAGAGTGAGAGTGAGAGGGACAGAGAGAGAGAGAGAGAGAGAGACACACAGGGTGAGAAAATGAAGAGTTGGAAAGAAAGAAAGAAAGAAAGAAAGCAATTACGAAAGAAAACTGGAGTTGCTGCTGCTGCAGTAATAACAGCAATTAAAGAATGATTTCATTCATGTCTCTCACTAAAATCAACAAAATGCTGTGCTTGTTTCCTCTCGTTTCAAAAATTGGCTTTATTGTTGCGTCCTGCACATTTACAAGCTGACTTACCTTACATATGGATGGATACAACTGTTGTATATACTATATATGTACGTACTGAAGCATTTTTACTTGAAAAGTCCTACGTTTTTAGCAAGTAGGCTGAAGTTTGCGTGTGTTATTCATATCTTTGCTCCAAATCCAAAGTGCTTCGCGGATTACTCATAGGCGTTTGGATGCAGAAACTGAAAGGCCTAACCCAACTTTTGCAATTGTCATTCTCGCAGTCAGATTCAGACCTTAATTGCATTTCCGTGTTCGTTTACATAATTGGACTACAGACGCCGCCCTACTTACGAACGAGATTCGAATGAACATTCGTAAGTTGAATTTCTTCATAAGTTGCTTCAGTGCTATATTTTGTATGTTTAAGGTTTGTATAAGTATGTTTATGGCTTGTATAAGTAACCTGTATTGTTTTGTACTAAAAGAAATAACATTTATTCAAATAATATGCTCTATAAATATGAATAAAGTTAAGTTTAACTTACTTTGGGAAGATGACTTCCTCCCCCGTGGTAAAAAGTGGCCAAAAAAAGCGATCCGACCATTTTATCAACCGCATCAAGCTTTCTTATTCCACTTTTGTTTCAAAAGAAACGGCTCGCTTCTTCTTTACACTTTACACCAACCATATTGAATGGATGCACGAGATATTAAACCATAAAAATGTTAAAGTTCTTGGAGATACAGTATAGAGTATTTACACACAAACTAGGGAGAGGATTTCTTCTTCGGGGTGGATGCTGGGTGACCTCTCGCAGCGCCACACGCCGGGAGTGGCGGAAAGGAGCACTGCAGAAATGTCCTGTACTCGGAAAAAGGTGCACACAATACAAAATCTAACTTACGGCGATGTATATTTTGTCTCCCCGAAAAAAATGATCCCATCTACCGTTTTTCGTAAGTCGAATGGTCATAAGTAGGGGAATGTCTGTACTGACAATAGTCCTCAACAGTATTTCCTCACCTATCAGTGAAAAGCTGTTCTCTAATGATGGCATTCGAGCCCCAAAAAATCTCATATTCTGTGATTAGCGCGACGGCGGTGCTATGTAGGTCAGAGCGCCAGTCAAGCCTGAGGTGAAAACACGCTCACTGCGTCCTTCTTTTGGGATTCGAGAACTAGACTCTCTGATGATATTGAGATTCCCTAGTTCTTTTGGCCACCCAATACAGAGGCTGACCTATGACTAACTGTCCTAACCTGGGTCTTATTGATAAGACAATCCATCTCTGAGGGCATGAGGCTGGTGGTGCCATCCAATCCCCGATCCCTCTACGGTGCAAGCGTAAAAAATGGACTATTGAAGGGTACCGGGCATTCATCCAGGCCCCACAATTGACTCTGGGCGTCTGAGGTTTGCCAGCCATGCTGACCAGAGGTGACACTGTGCCAAGCAAATCTATTGCAAAATATGATTGACTTCAGCCTCGCCCCTGGGAGAGCTACAATGTCATCATGTCCATAGACCAGTGCCAGCTTTCTATTCAATACTAACATTGTGATGGAGAGTGAAAGATTTTATATTTTGTACGATCAAATACAAATTACATTTAATGCTAAAGATATTCACTGAGTGGGCTTCAGGTCGCGCCGTTCCAAATGCGAATGTTTTGTTTAGTTCTGTTGATAACAGGACTCTGAAGGAGAAGGCCGGACGCAAAAGGACATCAGGCGAGATAAACTCTGCTGATATGGGTTTTTTAGACATCGCCACGCCTTTCGGCGAGGAGGTGGTGACGCTGGCACCTGGCACGCCAATGGGAGGAGTCGGCACACCCATGGGAGGAGTCAGCACGCACATGGGAGGAGCCGGCACGCCAGCTTGTGGATGGGAAGATGGAAGAAGATCGGCAGTGGCTCAGGAGGTAGAGCGCCCGTCTTGGGATCAAGAGATCGCAGTTCGAATCCCGGCTCCTCCATGTTACATGTCGAAGTGTCCTTGGGTAAGACACTGAACCCCTGATACCCCCAATAAGCAGGTTAGCGCCTCACATGGCTGCACGGCCGCTATTGGGAAATGTGAAGCACACTGTAAAGCGCTTTGGGAAGTCTTGACTTGAAAAGCGCTATATAAATGCAGATCATTTCATTGAGGCGGCAGTAGCTCAGGAGGTAAAGCGCTCGTCTTAGGATCAAGGGATCCCAGTTCGAATCCCGGCTCGTCCGTGTTACATGTCGAAGTGTCCTTGGGTAAGACACTGAACCCCCATCACCCCCATTAAGCAGGTTAGCG
Source organism: Urocampus carinirostris (assembly GCF_059441175.1). Classification (NCBI taxonomy): domain Eukaryota; kingdom Metazoa; phylum Chordata; class Actinopteri; order Syngnathiformes; family Syngnathidae; genus Urocampus; species Urocampus carinirostris. Next base: position 18,509,245 of record NC_142367.1, read on the forward strand.
CCTTAAATGGCTGCAAGGCCACTATTGGGAAATGTGGAGCACATTGTAAAGCGCTTTGGGAAGTCATTGACTTGAAAAGCGCTATATAAATGCAGATCATTTTCATTTCAAGATCTAGGGACAATTGAGAAAGGAGGCTCGACGAAGAGCGACATTAATTCGGCTAATTCGATGGAATTCACTCAGTTTATTATTTAAGAAATTAAATCTGCCCCGTGTGAAAATGTCGGCTATTCTTGTCCATCTTTTCCCAGAAAGAAACGAACATGCATTGTTAGGAGAATGAAGTTTGTGTTTGGTTAATGGAGTCAGATAACTAATTCGAATAATTTGGTAAACAGTACCTTTTAATAGTCTAATTCCTAACAAGAGCAACAGAAACGTTCAATGCTTTAGTCCGATGTATGACTGCAATGTCTTTATATATTCTTGCCGATCTTTTGGAGCCAGCAGAAGTTCTTTTGCCTTTATGAAAATAGACTTACCAGAATCAATCCCATGCTAACGATCTTCCAGACTCAGCGGCAGGCTTGTCTAAATCGAGATGGACTGATCCGCAGTTTTGAGGTCATACCAGCGTCGTCGCCTCTGATCGTTTTTCAGGCTTTAAGTGAGAGCGATTCTCACAATAGTTGTTTCTGTGTTTTTTCCCCAAAGCTAGGCGAAAGACAGGAAGGAAAACAGACATTGACTTCTTCAACGCCAGTAAAAATCATTGACATCTGTATCCATCACTGGCAACAGGAGAGTTCATTTTTCATGGATTGTACGTCTTATTATTTGATTAACGAAGCCATAACGTTTCTATAGTTTGAAGCTATCGTTTCAGTGGTTCCGTTAATTAAATTTTGGCGAGTACGACGACAAATTTGTTCTCTGCCGCGCTTGTGAGAGAACAACTCTTTCATGACTCAGTGTGTCTGAGGATATCCCCCCCACAGCCCCCTCTCCCGTTCCGCTCTCCTATCTTCCCCGCTGACTTCAAATATATCGGTTTATCAGAAATAGTATCTTGTCGGCTCGGAGGCTTTCCAAGACATCGACAAAATCCCTTGTGAATGGAAATGAAACCTTTCAAAATCTTTGAGACGACTCCAGTTCTGACAGAAACAGCGTGATGGAGGAAAGATTGGTTTACTCCATCCGTCGACTGCGAACCCAAATGCAGACACGACAAGGGTTTATTGAGGAGTGGAGGGTAAACGACCAGCTACAAAAATAATTGCCGGCTGGAAAACTCACGGCTGGAAAATTCCTATACTCCTAGGCGAGGTGACGGGAACAGAACACCAGGGCGAAAAACAATGTGACAACCTCCGAGGTCCGAACCATTCATAAGATCAGATGTCGCCAACCCAAAATGTTGAAACAGCCATATTAGACCAAAAAAAACAACAAAAAATGAATTTGTATGGAGCTGGAAAAAATGTAAAAGCTTTATATAAGCCTTATAATTAGTGTGATATTCGCTATATTAGTTAGCTTACTATCAATATTTGTAAATTTAATGCATCACATCCTGTGGAAAATGATGCAACAACCACTCTGTTGTCGAATATCTTCTCAAGTTAAACGCCATTACAATATGAATGAATTACAGTGTGTTTCATTTATTTCATAAAATCAAAGAAATACATTAAAGAAATCAATTTTTCATGTCATTTTCATTTTGAGGATCCAAAAAATCGAAAAAAATGGACCGTGCATAATGTGCTTCGTATATGGGCTGCAAAAAGAGTGCAATTAAGTGTAGCATGTATTCATAAAATTTGCGGACAACAGCCTTTTGATCAGGTTAATAAAATTCAGTTCAGGGTTGTTTCTGTGCAAATGTCAAACTAATCAGTGCATGGGTAAAACGCAGCAGCAGCATACACTCTCTTTTTTGATACTAAAAGCAGCCATCTTTAAGGCTGAGCAACCAAAATTAAATTATACCCCCCAGTGTCCTTCAAAACACTGACATTGAGTTCTTACCCGTTAAATGTGGCTTCGGTGTTGAAAGTAGGATTGCGGGGTTCAATTGTGACGCTTTAAAAGCCCTCTGCTTGGCTCTAACGGAAGATGAGTAAGACAGGAAAACAAGTGAAAGAGCTGATTTCCTTCACATTTTTACAGCATTGGAACACGTTAGTTTGTGTAAATTTGTAAAAGTTTTCAGAAAAGTACCAGGGAGCCACTCTGCAGCGCTGAAGAGCCCCATGAGGCTTCTGTGCCACGCGTTGCCATCCGAGGGTGTCGCTCTACAGCCACTCTTTTCAGATTCGCGCCCTCTATGGTAAAATGATGTGCCAGATCTTGACATAAACATTATCATAAGAACTTTATTTAACTTTCTTGTCAGGATCTGGCACGCCAGCTTTACCCAGAGAGCGGCAATGTGGGGGTGGCATAACATCTCCATCGCACCTTACTCTAATCATCCCAAGCCTTTATATCCTCCAAAACGTGCAATTAGAACCATACACAGGGTAGGATATCGAGATCATACTAATATTTTATTCCTGCATTCCAAATTATTAAAATTAGATGATCAAGTAAAATATTTCGCTCCACAACTGCTATTTAAGGTCAACAAAAACAGAGTGCCAGAAAACCATCCATAAATTATTCATTCGGAAAGAGAGAAATTATAATTTAAGGGGCTGTAGTGAATTCATAATCCCAAAGGTGAGAACCACCAGGAAAAGTATGTGTGTGTCTGCGTGTGGAGTCAAACTTTGGAACAATTTACAAGACGAGATCAAACAATGTCCAACTTTTCACTTGTTCAAATTTAAAAACAAAAAAACATCACTGGCGGAATACAGAGATGAGGAGGGTGGGGTATGAGTGGTGCGGGAGATTGGGAATAGTGCGTCTAGTTAACTTTGTGTTATTGTTGCTATTGTTAGATCATAACTGTTATTATTAATATCATTACAATTGTTGTTATATAATTGGTGTATTTTGTGGGGAAGATGAATGGGTAGGTAATATAAGCATTTGCTTCTTACTACCCCTTTCGAACATATTATGTAACGTTATTTTGTTGTTGAGTTATTGTTTTTGTTCTGTTTTTATTTTGATGTTCGACTAAAGTTTTCATTCATTCATTCATAGTAATACTTCAAATCCAAATAACAAATGAAGCGCTTAAAACAGAGACCTAATATACCGTTTTGCTTTAATTGTGGTTGTTTCAAAACCAATTTTAAGAAACTAATCTATTTCAAAAGAAGTATAACAGACCTCAGACTCCTTGGAGTAGAACATGGAATGAGTTCCAGTAGGTATGAGCAGTGTTCCCTCTAAGCTGCGTGTGTGCGCAATTGAGCACTGCTCGCACATTCTCAGCGCACAAGAAAATCTAGCCAGCGCACAAAAATGAGGGCTCAAAATTACTAGTTAAGAAGCGATTTAAGTCAAAGTTACAGTGCATGAAGGTAAAAATACACGGGTTCCCCTGACGTTGTGTCCTAAATGCGGTATTTTGAAGTCGAGTCAAAGTAGAACGAAGTTGAGTCAAGATAGTAGAGTTTGTCGAGAACCGGCTTTTTCGGCTCGGCTCACTAAAAGGAACCGGCTCTTTCGGGTCCTAAACGGCTCTTCGGGTTGTTTTTGCTTCTTTAATCCCAACATGACCAAATATTATGTAAAAATATGCACAAAATGACTTAAAGGAAGGGGGGAATAGAACAAAAAAGAAAAAAATACCAAAATGAAAAAGTAATGAAAAGCTGAGAAAGAAGAGAAAAAAAGAAGGAAAGATTTAGAGAAAAGCCAGAAAAAAAGAAAAGAAAGAAATGTAGGAAAAAAGTAAATAGAGAACAAAAAGAGAAAAGCAACAGTTTTATATCAAGTGAATCTTGTTGCCAACATTGTACTTCCACTAAAAATGTGATTAAGTACAGTTCTGTATCTTACAACCGACTGAATAAGCCCCCAAAAATGTTAATATTATTTGACAAAATATATCAAGAAATAAAAAGAAATGGATGTCTTGTGAAGGAATTGTAAGAACAAACGACGTTTGTAGGCCGCAAAAGTACATGAGTCAATTCATTCAAAAGATACTGTAAAAATAATTTTGCATTGCCGGAAACTCAGCAAAATCCATCTTGATGTCAAGTTTTTGGACATGTTTGATAATGAATTATCTTGCCACACTTGGGATTATGGTTGCTCACTGTTGTTTCAAGCGTTGCTCACCGAATTTGTGTGAACGCTCAGGAAAATTACAGGGAACATTGGGTATGAGCATTATCAAGTAATAGGGGGCCCCAAATCGAATTTCGCTTAGGGCCCCATGAAGGCTTGGGCCGGTCCTGCGGAAGATGCAGTCGGGTGCCTGTAATTGAATTACACAAGCAGCTATTTCCAAGTGTGACTAATATAGCGGCCTCATGCTCCAAACAATTTACTCGGGAATCTCAGGCATGGACCCAAATCCCGTCGAAGCGCAACTAAAAGCTTATTGACCAGCTCTGGCAGCCATATTGGCTGATAGTTCGCGCGAAGCTCGAGGGAATATTGTGTCGTAAGGAGCATCAAAAATTGATCATGTCGTCCTTGAATGTGAGCAGCAAAATAATGCTCAGCGTCAGAAAGTAATTTGCACTGAAGCCAAGACGATGAGTGATGCTGTCAGTCTGTTGGAGCTTACATTTTTCCTGTTTTCGTTGCTCGTGCTCCATTTCGTATGCATCTTAAATGCACTACATTAAGATGAATCGTCGTATTCATTTATCGTTATTTTAATATGAGGATGAAATGATGAAATGAAATGATCTGCATTTATATAGCGCTTTTCAGGTCAAGACTTCCCAAAGTGCTTTACATTGTGCTTCACATTTCCCAATAGCGGCCGTGCACCCATGAAAGGCGCTAACCTGCTTATTGGGGGTATTAGGGGTTCAGTGTCTTACCCAAGGACACTTCAACGTGTAACACACAGGAGCCGGGATTCGAACTGCGATCTCTTGATCCCAAGACGAGCGCTCTACCTCCTGAGCCACTGCCGCCCAAAATATAGAGCTTTTCAAGTCAATACTTCCCAAAGTGCTTTACATTGTGCTTCACATTTCCCAATAGCGGCCGTGCACCCATGAAAGGCGCTAACCTGCTTATTGGGGGTATTAGGGGTTCAGTGTCTTACCCAAGGACACTTCGAGACATAACACGGAGGAGCCGGGATTCGAACTGTGATCCCTTGATCCCAAGACGAGCGCTCTACCTCCTGAGCCAATGCCGCCCCATATGGATATATTATTATTTTCATATGGGAGGAAATTACCAACTCCACTAAAAAGCCAATCCCAAAGATTGTCTGACATAACAATTTTATGCTAAAAAAACAAGTAAGTTTAGATAATTGATAGCAATAGTCTAGTTAATTTACTTGTGAGAGTCTGATATTATATTTTTTAGATTTGATTATACATATTGAAGGATTTTATACATTTGACTATAAAAGATTTTATACGATTGAATACAAGTGACATTTATTGAATGCAATGAAGATTTTCACCCAGTAGGCTTAAGTTCAATGAGCAGTGAAAGTTCAGGGCACCCTGACGTGAGGCTGATAAGATAAGATGCGGAGGGGCCCTGATGACAGAGGACGGCAGGCATTGTTTTGATAAACGCTCTGCTGTTTTGAGTTTTTCCAGACATCGAGGCGAGGGGGTGGAGCCCACGGGGGGCTTCCCTGGCACGCCCATGGGAATAGCTGGCACACCGGCTTGCAGAAAAACAGAGACTCGAGCGACACTAATTGGGCTAATTCGGCCATATTCTATGGAGTTCACTTAGTTTTAATTAAATCTGCCTTGTGTGGAAAATGCCGGTCTCTTTTTCATCTTTTCCATCAAGAAACGAGCGTGCATTGTTAGGTGAATGTAGGTTGTGTTTGGTTAATGGAGTCAGATAACTAATTCGAACAATTTGGTAAATGAACCATTTTAATATCTAATTCCTAACAATATGTAAGGATTTTTCTAGCTTTAATTTTGAAAATTGTTAGGATTGAAATGAATTATTCTTTACAGCAATCAGTAAAAAAAATTGCCTCTATGTGTTGCTTGTGCTCCACCATGTTTTTCTTTTTTTCTGAAGGATTCTAGAATTTCCTACACTGATAAAAAAATGTTTACGTTATTACTTTGAGTTCTTTGAGTTCCGATATGAATTACTCATCCCAAGAAAATTGATTCAATGAACCAGGCCGATTGAAATAGCACACGCAATGTATTAATGATAAGAAAAAAAGGGGAGGGGAAGGCTTTGGAGATTATGGGAGCAAGCCCTCTTAATGTGATTAAACAGCTCTAATAAATTCCTCAAATTTGTCTTACATTTGGCATGCAATAACATTACAGTGGAACCTCGGTTCTCGACCATAATCCGTTCCAGAACCCTGTTCGAAAACCGATTTGTTCGATCACCGAAAATCGTTTTTCCCATTAAAAGTAATGTAAAATCGTTTTAATCCGTTCTAACACCCTAAATGTTTACCATGAACGTAAACATGAAGCTAACCCAGGCTAATCGTACGTTCGTGTTAGCGTAATCTTCCGTACGAAAGATTACGCTAACACGAACGTGTAAAAATAAAAAAATCAGGCCGTTTACACGTCATTTAGCACCCGGGTCTCCGCAAAAAGCGGTGAGCGGTTAAAGGATAAAAAAAAGAATTATGAATAGGATTTCTTACCTTTGTGGTGGTCTGCAGAAGCCATGCTCTATTCCCTCAAAAGAAGGGAAACTCGCACACCTCTTTCATATTTTGCTATTATTTCTTTCTTAAATGCAATAGTTGTACGCACTAATCTTCTTTTTTCACCTGTAGCAACTTTGCTGCATGCACCGACCTTCTTCGGAGGCATAATTCGGGGCTAAAACACTCCGTTCACCGATATCAAAAGCGAAAGCGAAAAGAAGTGTGCGCGCACGTCATAACAGTTCTTCATGAGGGGTGGGGGCAATCTACACGATCTACACCCGTACGCCGCTCAGTATCGCACCCTAGCGCACCGGCGTTCGAACTCCGATTTTTTTGAACGAAAAGCGAAGCAAGAATTTCTCGAAATTTTTGGTCGAGAACCGATTCGTTCGAACTGAGAGGCGTTCGAAAACCGAGGTTCCACTGTAGTTGTTTTAATGGGAGCAGTTTTTTTGTCTTCAAAGAATTACAGCATTTATATCCTGTTTGTGTGGTCATCCAATTTTGTCAAAACTTCTTCCCCTGATGGATCTCATCCGTCTGCCTCGGGTATTGCAACTATGTCACAGTCTGGCTTCACGGTATGTTTTCCTCCTCAAAGTCTCAGTGATTTCTCCTCCTTCGTGCTCCCATCTTGAGTGTAATTGCCGAGTGCACCCTGCCACCTGAGACTCACAATAATACCTCGGAAAACCAGAATGGTTGATGAGAGTCTCGCCGTGGTTGAAAGTGGGTCACCAAGAATACTTGGCGGATAAAACCAAATAAAAGGCAATGGGAATGTTAGTAAATGAGCAAATTCTGCCTTAGAATTCTGATAGATATCTGAAAATCAGAAACCTTCTTGCATTCGGGCCACGGTGATGTGGAATGCTCTGTCCCCTTGGATTCGGTCTGCAACCTCAGTGGAACTGTTTGAATCTAGGCTTAAAACAGACTTCTATTCTATAGCACAGGGTTGTCAAACATGCGGCCCGGGGGCCGGGTCAGGCCCGCTAAGGGATTGAATCCGGCCCGCGAGACGACGCTCAGAGAAGCGCAAGAGAAAAACGAGCTGCAGGTGGAAATAGGTCCACTTGATGTTGCCAAAGCCAGGTGCCTCTCACAAAGACACTGTACTTGTATTTCTTTCTCTCTCTCTCTCTCTGCCTCTCTCTCTTTCACTTTCTGTGTCTGTCTCTCTTTTTCTCTTTCTTTGTTTCTCTTTGTCTCTTTCTCTCTCATTGTCTTTTTACTTTCTTTTGCTCTCTCTTCCTTTCCTCTCTTTATCTCTCTCTCTAGGTTTCCCATTCCCCCTTCTCCCATTCTCTGTTTCTCTCCTTTTTTTTCTCTCCTTCTCTCTATTTCTATTTGGATATCTTTCTTTCCCTCTCTTTCTTTCCCTGTCTCATTATTTGTCTTTAGCTCTTGTTTCTCACATTTCACGTTCTCCCTCTTCTCTCTCTCTCCCTCTCTCTCTTGCTCTCTCTCTCTCTGTCTCTCTGCCTCTCTCTTTTTCACTTTCTTTGTTTCTCTTTGTCTCTTTCTCTCTCTTTGTCTTTTTACTTTATTTTGCTCTCTCTTCCTTTTCTCTCTTTTCTCTCATTATCTCTCTCTCTAGGTTTCCCATTCTCTCCTTCTCCCATTCTCTGTTTCTCTCCTTTTTTTTCTCTCCTCTCTATTTCTATTTGGATTTCTTTCTTTCTCTCTCTTTCTTTCCCTCTCTCATTAATTTTCTTTAGCTCTTGTTTCTCACGTTTCACGTTCTCCCTATTCTCTCTCTCTCTCTCTCTTTCTCCCTTTCTCTCTCTTTGTCCCACCCTCTCTCTTTTTCTCTCCTTCGCTTTGTCTTATTTTTTTCCCCTTTTTCTTTCTCTCTAATATACTAGTCCGGCCCCCGAGAGAATGTTTGTTCTATCATGTGGCCCCCGGGTTAAAATGAGTTTGACACCCCTGCTATAGCACATGAATAACCTATATTTTATGTTGACAATATCTGTGTATTATTTGTTATTACAACATCCGTTGCAGCCTGGTCATCCTGGATAAGGGATTATCTCATGTGCGGTCCCTTCTCAAGGTTTCTTCATGTTCCTCATGTTGAGATTTTTGAGTTTTTCCTCTCCCTCATGTAGGTTTTAGATCAGGGGATGGTGTCATAATAGTCTGTAGTTTGCAATAGTCTGTGCAGCCCTTTGAGACTCCTTGTGATTAAGGGCGTCACAAAAAAACACGAATTGACTTGAGTCTCCTTCTCTTTTAATTTATTCGTTCAATGTTAGGAATTTAATATTAAAATATGAACCGTTTACCAAATTGTTGGAATTAGTTATCTGACTCCATTAACCAAACACAACTTACATTCTTCTAACAATGCACGCTCATTTCTTGAAGGAAAAATGAACAAGAGACCGGCATTTCCTCATGGGGCGGATTTAATTTCTTAAGTAATTTAGCTATGTGAACTCCATCAAATATTTGGCCAAATTAGTTGAATTATTGTCGCTCGAGTCTCCGTCAAGCCTCCTCTCCCGATCTCTTGTAACGGCTCCTCCCATGGGCGTGCCCATGTGGGGTCCACCCCCTCGCCTCGATGTCCGGAGAAACCCAAAACAGCAGAGCGTTTATCAAAACAATGTCTTGGTATCAAAATTCCCCAGCCAAAACATTCCTGACCTGAAGGCCACTCAGTGAAAATTTTCATTGCACTCGATAAATGTAACTTGTATTTAATCGTATAAAATTCTTTATAGTAAAATGTATAAAATCCTTTTTGTTTTCAAAGACTATGGACGTGTTACTTTTGACTTATATAAAGGAAAAATGACATTTTATTTAACCTTTGTAGTGATGTGACTTGAGTTGGTACAATTTAGTTGGTGGGTGGATCCAGGTTTCGTATTAGCTGATTTTGTAATTGTGTCCTGTGCAGCCCTTCAAGACTTTTCGTAATTAAGGGTTATACAAATGAATATGACTTGACTTCCGAAGACAGGGTGGATTCAAATTTTATCGTTGATAGGCCATTTTCATCTTATTTTGTCTCCCTTCAACATCACTGCAAGTCTTCTGACCTGGAACTAAACAATTTAAAGTTCGTTACATAAGATTCTGGACTGTACGAGGAGACATAAATGGAGCATTGTAGGAGGGAGTTTGGTTTACTGTTTATCAGCCTTTTCATGATGCCGTAATACAAACCAATAGTAGATTTCAACCAATAGCAGACAGGTATCTAAGAGGCGTAACAATAATAAGAAGGAACTCATCAAATTATACTAATAGCCTAAACTGTCACGGTTGTCCATTGCCCTTACTTGGCCCCGCCCGTTTGGCGCCAGCTGCGGCTTGTTGCCTGATTGGCTTCCCTCCTATTTAAGCTCAGTGCTCTCACTCACTCCTGGTCAGTCCGTCAACGAACATCTGCACCCGCAAGACGTGTGTTTTGACTATGTCCGGCATCCTGCTTGTGAATCCTGTCTGGTATCGATCCCGTCTATCTCGTCCTGTTCGATATCTGACTCCAGTCCCTAGTGTCTGGTATCGATCCCGTCTATCTCGTCCTGTCTGATATCTGACCCTAGTCTCCAGTATCAGGTATTGATCCTGTCTATCTACAAGATGTGTGTTTTGACTTTGTCCGGCATCGTGCTTGTGAATCCTGTCCGGTATCGATCCCGTCTATCTCGTCCTGTTTGATATCTGACTCCAGTCAACAGTGTCTGGTATCAATCCCGCCTGTCTCATCCTGTCTGATATCCTGCGCCAGTCTCCAGTATCCGTTATCGATCCCGTTTGTCTCATCCTGTCTGATATCTGATCCTGGCTTTCCCGCTCTGTTCGGTATCGACCCCGTCTGTCCTGTATCTGCTCGTGTATCTGGTATCGATCTTATCGGCCTCTGGCTTCCTGTTTTTCCACGCCGGACTTCTGTCTTCTGCCCAGCGATCGCCGAATCACTGGCGTTTGTGTTCACGCGCAAGACTGCCCCATTCCCGTAAAATTAAGCTTGTGTGAAAACGTCACGCATCTGGGTCCTCCTCCTGTTCTGGTTCTGACATAAACCTCTACCTGGTTTGAACAGAATTTTGTTGAACTCCAACTCCAAGAGGTTTTCTTGCATAAAAAACAAACTTAATGACTCCCACTAAGTAGATCCCAAGGAACCTGTAATGCATCTTTATTTGTCACAGGCTAACGAGCGAGAGAGACTCTTCGGTCATTGTCGGCCGTAAATCAGGCGTACGGCGGAATTAGTTATCGCTCGGGGATGAGTTTATCATCCGGCCAGGGTTTGCCGTTTACGAGGGTGAGAGATGTGCCTTTGGAGTTGCTTATATGAGGCTATAACCATGTGACTTCCTCAAATAACTCGCATGATATGCATAGGTTGCTCGTTAGCATTTAGCAAAAGCACCGTCATCATCAGAGTTTGGAGGAGGGAAGTGTGTTACAGGTCAGGTGGGACTACCTGAGCAAAAAACTCTGCGACTGTAGAAGGAAAAAATACATGCAAGTATAATTACCGTAAAATCCGGACTATAGAGCGCACCTGATTATAAGCCGCACCTACCACATTTTAAGAGGTAACCGCTTTTGTACTTACACAAGCCGCACCTGTATATAAGCCGCATGCGCCCACATTAAAAACATGTAACACAATCACAAAGGTAACCCAAACCCGACTAAGTCCCGCGATTGTAACTGAATATAAAGTACACAGTCCAAAAACCACAGCCGGCAAAATGAACGGAAAATGATACCGGTACTTAAGGTTTGATGCAGACCTGCAGAGTCCGGGTCCCGTTGAAAGTAATCCAAGGAAAAAAAGTCTATATTTTCCAAAGGTAAGGGCGGGAAAACTATATATCCACTATTGTCCGCTGCGTCCACAAACACGTCTCACCTTTACTCCACTTCCCGTCAGCCCCCGTTGTTTTGAACTGAAGTCGGGGGCTTAAGAAGGGTGTGGCCACCAATCAGCTTGTCCGGGCCAATCAAGCTGCCACAGGTGTTCCAAATAGGGCAATTATGACAAATATACTGATTAAAGGGATAACCACAAACCTGTCTTTTTTCATTTTCTCCTTTTATACTTTATTTTTTTCTAAACTTCTTTATACAACAATAATGATTTGTAATATAATGCATCAAAGCAAGTGAGCCGTTTGAGAGCCGGCTCTCTTTAATGAGTTGAGCCGAAAAAGCCGGTTCTCTTAAAAGAGACGGACTTCCTTTCACTACATAACTACCACGTGAAATTCCCAGGCGGCAGACGCATGCGCACAGTAGCATCAAACCGCTTGCTCCGTTTGCAACGGAAAAAAACAATACCGAGATAGAGGCTACTGCGGCGAACTCGTTTGACTTGATTGATTTGCCGTTTCGTGATAGTCGGTGTATACCCATAATTGAAATATTTGCGTTTTTCGTACAGATTTTCTTGTACGTCGTACACGTCTTAAAATGCATAATGAAAAAACGTACAGGTTGACAGGTATGCAAATACGTCAGTGAGTATTTCATGGATTCTTGCTCAAACTGTGGAAATGTTCATTTTTTTGAAGCGCACATGTTGGTTTTGCCCTGTAAATCGGACTACTGTCCTGGGAGTGTTTTCTAATCCCCCCGCCAGAGTAAAATCCTCAAGCAAGATATAACTTGGAAAGCAATTCCAGCCTCCGCTCGTGTGGCGGTCAAACTCCATCACCGGGTGACGGGGTAACAGAAAATCAAACACAGAACCAGGAGTAAAATGGAAAGGACCAAAAGGCGAGGGAGAAAGAAAAATGACTTTTAATCTCGGGGGAGAAACATTTGCACTTCCTGGAAAAATGTCATTTAAAGTCAATCCAATGGAAGCCTTTACTTTGTGCACACACGATTTTAGATACAAAAACGGATGCACTGGTTTTGCAAGAAGCACTCCACTTTCTCCTTCGAACTACGCTCGAGACTTATTTGAGGAACTCTTCCCTTTTGTTTTTGTTCTCATTGTTCTTATCAGGAGACCATAACCAGGAAACCCCAGAGCATTCGTTTCAGTTATTTATTTAGGGAAGCGATCAGGGCTTGCTGTCAGCCGTCAACAGCGGAGCCGGAAAGAAGGCTTCGGATCGGGTGGCCAATCGTAGGGCGGAAGTCAAGCAGGTCGAGTTTACCGGGGCTGGAGAGAAGATCCTAGCGTGGGACGGAAGCAGGTCGGGTCGGAGGCAGGCAGAAACAGGTAAACAGAGTTGTAGACGAAACGGGCAATCAGGAGAGTCACACAGTTACAATCGTATACTCTGAAGAAGAAGCGTCAGCCTATCAGAAGGCGCCCACATGATTGCTCCAGGTGACCAGAGTTAACAGTCATGACAGTTCAAGTTTTTCATGGTTAATAATGGAGGGCTCTGGGAAATACAGCTGTTACTTGGTTTCTTTTCTGTCTAACGTGTCATGATTACTGATGCGAAGCACCTGTGGGCTCCCTGTCCTCATTTAAACCCACTCCTTTCTGTCACCTGTTGTCAGTCCATCTACAAGCCTCAGTGTACTCTAGGCAAGCTTTTTCGACTCTGACTCCCACCTGTTTTTGCTTCCGTCTGTTTCCCGGCTTCGACCCGTTTTTAGATCTTGACCACGTTTTTGCTCTCCGTCCCGGCTATCGACCTGTTTTTGTCATGGTTTCCAGGGTTGGGTAGGGTTACTTTAACTGGATTACTTTCAATTACTTTTGGATTACTCCAATACCAAATATGCTAATAAAAGACAAAAGAAACTAAATAGGAATAAAATGATGACTCACAACACGTGGTAAGCTTTCTCTCCTGGCTTTGATCTCTTTGATCTCCGGCAAAACGAAAATAAAATGCGACAGAAACAAAATGAAAATAAATCCAAACAGCTTGCCAACATCATTTTTGCCGTTCCATGTATTCCGTTAATCCCCAAGCCTGCACAAAATTTAGTCATTTTATTCATATTTAGTTTCTTTTGTCTTTTATTAGCATATTTGGTATCGGAGTAATCCAAAAGTAATTGAAAGTAATCTAGTTAAAGTAACCCTACGCAACCCTGTTAGTTTCTTTTGTCTTTGATTAGCATATTTGGTATCGGAGTAATCCAAAAGTAATTGAAAGTAATCTAGTTAAAGTAACCCTACGCAACCCTGTTAGTTTCTTTTGTCTTTGATTAGCATATTTGGTATCGGAGTAATCCAAAAGTAATTGAAAGTAATCTAGTTAAAGTAACCCTACGCAACCCTGTTAGTTTCTTTTGTCTTTTATGAGCATATTTGGTATTGGAGTAATCCAAAAGTAATTGAAAGTAATCCAGTTAAAGTAACCCTACCCATCCCTGTTACTTTCTTTTGTCTTTTATTAGCATATTTGGTATTGGAGTAATCCAAAAGTAATTGAAAGTAATCCAGTTAAAGTAACCCTACCCATCCCTGTTAGTTTCTTTTGTCTTTTACTAGCATATTTGGTATTGGAGTAATCCATAAGTAATTGAAAGTAATCCAGTTAAAGTCAACCTACCCATCCCTGTTAGTTTCTTTTGTCTTTTATTAGCATATTTGGTATCGGAGTAATCCAAAAGTAATTGAAAGTAATCTAGTTAAAGTAACCCTACCCAACCCTGTTAGTTTTTTTTTGTCTTTTATTCGCACATTTGGTATTGGAGTAATCCAAAAGTAATTGAAAAGTAATCCACTTAAAATAACCCTACCCAACCCTGTTAGTTTCTTTTGTCTTTTATGAGCATATTTGGTATTGGAGTAATGCAAAAGTAATCGAAAGTAATCCAGTTAAAGTAACCCTACCCATCCCTGTTACTTTCTTTTGTCTTTTATTAGCATATTTGGTATTGGAGTAATCCAAAAGTAATTGAAAGTAATCCAGTTAAAGTAACCCTACCCATCCCTGTTACTTTCTTTTGTCTTTTATTAGCATATTTGGTATTGGAGTAATCCAAAAGTAATTGAAAGTAATCCAGTTAAAGTAACCCTACCCATCCCTGTTAGTTTCTTTTGTCTTTTACTAGCATATTTGGTATTGGAGTAATCCATAAGTAATTGAAAGTAATCCAGTTAAAGTCAACCTACCCATCCCTGTTAGTTTCTTTTGTCTTTTATTAGCATATTTGGTATCGGAGTAATCCAAAAGTAATTGAAAGTAATCTAGTTAAAGTAACCCTACCCAACCCTGTTAGTTTTTTTTTGTCTTTTATTCGCACATTTGGTATTGGAGTAATCCAAAAGTAATTGAAAAGTAATCCACTTAAAATAACCCTACCCAACCCTGTTAGTTTCTTTTGTCTTTTATGAGCATATTTGGTATTGGAGTAATCCAAAAGTAATTGAAAGTAATCCAGTTAAAGTAACCCTACCCATCCCTCTAAGTTTCTTTTGTCTTTCATTAGCATATTTGGTATTGGAGTAATCCAAAAGTAATTGAAAGTAATCCAGTTAAAGTAACCCTACCCATCCCTGTTAGTTTCTTTTGTCTTTTACTAGGATATTTGGTATTGGAGTAATCCAAAAGTAATTGAAAGTATTCCAGTTAGAGTAACCCTACCCATCCCTTTTACTTTCTTTTTTCTTTTATGAGCAAATTTGGGTTCGGAGTAATCCAAAAGTAATTGAAAGTAATCCAGTTAAAGTAACCCTACCCAACCCTGCTGACGTGTTTGTCAGCCAGAAATTGCTGAATTTCTGCATATGTTCACTCATTGAGTCATCAGCAAATGGGAAACGACAGCACGTTAATGAAACGGAATGAAAGGAAATGAAAGCATATAATTATGTATTGTACATGATATTTGGGTGAAAAGATGCGAGCACCTGCCTCGGGAGGAGAGGGAAGGGGGTGGGGCTGCAGGCTGAGAAGGGGGCGTGCAGTACAAAAGCAGCAAGCTGGCTTTAGAGGAGTATCAGACGCAAAGAAGCCCATGAAAGCTCCACACACTCATTTCCAGCGGACCTCTCAACGCCGACCCTCGGATCCCCGGGATTCGTGAGGAGCCTTCGCTGCGATGGGAATAGACCGGCGGCGGCGGAGGGCAACCCTGGCCCTCAGCTTGAACTTGTTGGCCCTCTTCCTGGCGTTGTCGGCTCTGGGGAGCAGCCACTGGTGCGCCGGGACCCGCAAGGTGGTCAAGCCCTTCTGCAGCGGTCCTCCGCCGCCTCGCGCCATCAAACAGTCCTTCTGCATCCGATTCAACAGCTCCAACCTTAATGACTCCCGCCTGGTGCAGTACATCTGGGAGACCGGAGACGACAAGTACGTGATGAGGAAGTTCCACACTGGGATCTGGTTCTCCTGCGAGCAGAACATCAACATGACCGGTAAAGCTAAAATCATGTCTGGCGCATACCTGTCAACCTCCACGGCTCTATGCCCTTACAAAATACACAGTAATCTTACACCATTTTTTTTTAAACGTGTTTATTTATGTACCGTATTTTCCGCACTATCAGGCGCACCTAAAAGCCTTTATTTTTTTCAAAAGCGGACCATGCGCCTTATAATACAGTGCGCCTTATATATGGATTAATATCAAGTCGCAAAGTCTTGCAACTAAGGCAAGCAGCCGCCGACTCGATTTTTCCCCGAAGGCGAATTAGTCCGCGGTGTATGCTGGGATTTATATACCGGCGTTTCATTTCCTAACCAATGTGTCAATCATCATTTGAATCGATCACTATTGGCTAAAGTTATTCGGAGGTAAAGGGGGCGGATCCTTTTTATCATTTACAGGCTCGCATAGGCTAAAGGGGCGAAACAAAGCCTGCAATTGGCCGAAAAAGATGAATGTGAATCACACGTCGGGTTGCACTACGGCATAGAGAAAACATGTTTTACTATTCTGTATTCGTAAATATTTTACTCTCCTGGATTGACTACTCTCACGGTTGTAAGAAGAC
The DNA here is from genome assembly GCF_059441175.1 of Urocampus carinirostris. Classification (NCBI taxonomy): domain Eukaryota; kingdom Metazoa; phylum Chordata; class Actinopteri; order Syngnathiformes; family Syngnathidae; genus Urocampus; species Urocampus carinirostris. The sequence continues at coordinate 18,525,837 of NC_142367.1, forward strand.
CATGGTTACGTATCATTATTGAACGTGATGGCTGCAAGAGAACTTAGGTGAGCTATGCGGCTTTATATTTTCCCGGTATCTTGTTTTAGAACGATCTTGATGTTTCAGTGATGAGTCTATTTTTATACTCAGTTCAATTCAAAGTGTTTATTGTCATTCTTACTTTGCTGTCCACACAGTTGCCAGCAAAAAATCAAATGGAAACTAAGAAATGTTTGGCATTTCTTGAATCCCAAGACTTTAACCTTCCGAATTATCTTTGGAACGATTTGAGTGATTGGTGACATCGTACGGACACCGCATCCGCACGTGTTCTCGACACGTATTTGCTTCTTTGCAAGCTTTCGGAATGTTAAGGGGGGTAGTAAGTTTGACTGAACTATCTGACTGTTTTGTCGACGTTCCCATTGTAGCACCTTATAATCCGGTGCGCCTTGTGTATGGAAAATATAGGACCAAAAACTATTTTTTGGGGGTGCGCCCTATAACCCGGTGCGCCTTATAGTGTGGAAAATACGGTAGTTTAACTGTCCCAGACCAGAAACGGACACAAGACCCAATAGCGCTCGTTTTCTCAGTTTTTATTGATAAAGAGGGAGAGTAAGGCTTGCTTCCAAGATCCGATGGCTGACGGACAAAAGGAGCGAGCGGTGCGAAAGTGGCACTTCTGGCGAGGAGGATCGGAGACAGGCGGGAATAGCAAGTCGTTGGCCGGGACTGGAGATCAAAGGCGTGTCGAGTAGCGAGGTCGGTAGCAGGAGGCAGGGAGGTAACAGGGCGTAACAGGTCAGGTAACAGGCAGGCAGAACGGGGCGAAGTCAGGTCCGGAAACAGGTTGGCAACAAAGATCAGGCAGAAAAAAAGCAGGGCAGGAACGGAGTCGGATGAAAAGGCTTACTGAGCTGGTGGCAACAGTTTGCATAACGATCTGACGATCTGGGGGTTTAAAAAGAGAGTATCAGCCAATCAGCTGTCCGGGCTGTTGGCGCCAATTAAGCCGTCACAGCTGCGCTCAATCGCCAATCATGACATTAACATGTTATATTGTACATGTGTTTCATTATATCATATATATTGTTAATTAACATTTTGTTGTAAAATACTGAGTTGCTCGACATGAATGAGGTTTATTATAAAAAAATTAAGTCGCTTGTACGTTCACCGTGGAAAGGAAGAATACATGCAAATATAATTAAGTAGAATAATACATTTTCTTATTCAAATTATGAATTCATTTTCTACATTAAATTAATGTTGGTAATATACTGATTAAAGGCATAACCACAAACCTGTCTTTTTTCATTTTCTCCTTATATACTTCCTTTTTTTTTCTTAACTTCTTTATGCAATATAATCATTCGTAATATAATGCATCAAAGCAAATGAGCCGTTTGAGAGCCGGCTCTCTTTAATGAGTTGAGCCGAAAAAGCCGGTTCTCTAAAAAGAGACGGACTTCCTTTCACTACATATTTACCACATGAAATCCGAGGCGGCAGATGCATGCGCATGGTAGCATCAAACCGCTCGCTTCGTTTGCAACGAAAAAAACGATACCGAGATAGAGGCTACCGCGGCGAACTCGTTTGACTCGATTGATTTGCCGTTTCGTGATAGTCGGTGCACAAATTTGCGTTTTTCCGTACAGATTTTCTCGTACGTGGTACACGTCTTCAAATGCATAATAAACGTACTTTGTACGGCAAAAACATACAGGTTGACAGGCGTGCTGGCGAGTTATGTATCTGCTGTGAGTTGAGCTTGTTGCATCATTTCTACAAAGTCCTCTGAAGTGAGAACCAGTTAAGCCATGTGAATTCAAGGAGATCTCTTTCACAGCTTCTGCAAAGCTTTTGGAGCCTCGCTTTAGTAGACGATGAAATCGACGAATTCCCACAACACGCTCGCTGTCGAGATAGGGAGGCAGGCCATTTTCGACTTAAATTGAGGAAATCCTTTCATGGATCGAATGGGATTATCCGACCTCAATTTACAGAGACTCAATCCTTTCAAGCGAAAGTGAAAAAAGTCGCAATGGCGGTAATGCTTACACTGTTTCTTTTTGTATTTGCAGGAGAAGACTGCAGAAATTTCATCAAAGTCGCACCTGAAAATGAAAGAGGTAAATTCATTATGAGCAGTGTACCCTCTAAGCTGCGCGCGTGCGCAATTGCGCACTGCTCGCAAGTTCTCAGCGCACAAGAAAATCTAGCCAGCGCACAAAAATGAGGGCTCACAATTACTAATTAAGAAGCGACTTAAGTCAAAGTTACAGTGCATGAAGGTAAAAATACACGGGTTCCCCTGACGTTGTGTCCTAAATGCGGTATTTTGGAGTCGAGTCGAAGTAAAACGAAGTTGAGTTAAGTTAGTAAAGTTTGTCGAGAACCGGCTTCTTCGGCTCGGCTCACTAAAAGGAACCGGCTCTTTCGGGTCCTAAACGGCTCTTCGGGTTGTTTTTGATTCTTTAATCCCAACATGACCAAATATGATGTAAAATTATGCACAAAATGACTTAAAAGAAGGGGGGAATAGAACAAAAAAGAAAAAAAATACCAAAATCAAAAAGTAGTGAAAAGCTGAGAAAAAAAGAAACAAAAGGAAAAGAAAAAAGAAGAAAAAAGACAGAAAAAAAAGAAAAGAACGAATCGTAGGAAAAAAGTAAATAGAGAACAAAAATGAAAAAATTAACAGTTTGGAAAAAATAGACACAATGAGACTTTTTTTAAAGGAATTTTAAAAAAAGTAGAAAAAAACACGGAAAAAAACAAGAAAAAGTTTGTGTTGCATTCAAATAATTTCCAATGATATCAAGTGAATCTTGTTGCCAACATTGTACTTCCACTAAAAATGTCATTAAATACAGTTGTGTAACGTGCAACCGACTAAATAAGCCCCTAAAAATGTTAATATTATGCGACAAAATATATCAGGAAAAAAAAAAGAAATGGATATCTTGTGAAAGAATTGTAAGAACAAACGACGTTTGTAGGCCGTACAACCTTTGCAATAGTACATGAGTCAATTCATTCAAAAGAGAAAAATCATTTTGCATTGCCGGAAAATCAGCAATCAGCATGTAACTTGATGTCAAGTTTTGGACATGTTTGATAATGGATTATCTTGCCACACTTGGGATTATGGTTGCTCACTGTTGTTTCAAGCGTTGCTCACCGACTTTGTGTGAACGCTCAGGAAAATTACAGGGAACATTGTTTATGAGTATTTATGCTTCTTATTATTATTGCTCATTATTACTAATACACAATTTACCATGATATTGGCACCATTGACCAAATATAGTCCCTAATGTTTACTTTCAGGAATTATTCACAATTAATTAGCGATTTAATTCATCAGTAGAATTTTAAAGATCTTGTTGAATTATGTATAGTTAAGCAAGTGCAATCAATTACTAATAACAGTAGTCGATTGATACCATGCTGAGTTTCTGCTTTTTGATTGTAAATATTAGAATAGAGGCTCCAGACTTCCTGTGCGGAGTTTGTATGTTCTCCCCGTGCTTGCGTGGGTTTCCTCCGGGCACTCCGGTTTCCTCCCACGTTCCAAAAACATGCATTTCAGGTGATTTGGCCGGTCCAAGTTGTCCCTAGGTGTGAATGAGTAAGTGAGTTGTCTGTCCCTGTGTACCCTGCGATTGGTTGGCAACCAGTTCAGGGTGTCCCCTGCCCACTGCCCGATGATTGCTGGGATGGGCTCCAGCACCCCCGTGACCCTACTGAGGATAAGCGGTGTGGCTAATGAGATGAGATGAGATATTAGAATAGAATAGAATATACCTTGAGAGCATGCTCAGGCTCCAGAAGGGGCGTGGCTTGCGAGGCTACAAGGAAGGCTACATTTCTTGGACAGTAAGCCCCGGGTTACGGCATCCCTTCTTATTAACCTTTTCACGAGACGATGCGGAGTAAGACGATTGTTTTGACCCCTCGTTAAGGCGTTTCCTCCACTGTACGACATCAACAACAAATGATTTTGCGTGCTTAAAAATAGACCCCCAGGTTACAACGTCCCTTTTTACAGATGTTTTCACGTTACCATGTGGAGTAAGACGATTGTCTTGACCCCTCCTTAAGGTATTTTCCCCCACAATACAACATCAATAACAAAGTATTTTGGCTGCCTAAAAACTTGCAAAAGTAGAGCCCCCCGGCGTCATTCGCTACTGAAGTTTTGATGTTACAATGTGGAGTAAGACGATTGTCTTGACCCCTCCTTAAGGTATTTTCCCCCACGATACAACATCAATAACAAAGCATTTTGGGTGCCTAAAAACTTGCAAAAGTAGAGCCCCCCGGCATCCCTCGCTACTGAACTTTTTATGTTACAATGTGGAGGAAGACGATTGTCTTGACCCCTCCTTAAGGTATTTTCCCCCACGATACAACATCAATAACAAAGTATTTTGGGTGCCTAAAAACTTGCAAAAGTAGAGCCCCCCGGCGTCCCTTGCTACTGAAGTTTTTATGTTACAATGTGGAGTAAGACGATTGTCTTGACCCCTCCTTAAGGTATTTTCCCCACCATACAACATCAACAACAAATTATTTCGCATGCCCAAAATTTTGCAAAAGTAGAGCCCCAAGTTACAGCGTTTCTTCCTCTTGATGTTGTCACGTTATGAAGTGGAGAAATGTTTTTGTTTTTTTTACCCCTCGTTACAGCATTTTCCCCTTTTGTGTTTTGTAGAAGTAAACTGTTGAGAATTCCCTATCTCTTCTCTTCTTCTCATTTAAATCATGAAATTAGACTCTTGAAGAAAAACATTTGAATCTTTGTTGTTTTTAACAATTAGTGTTTTTTTCTCCATTTTTAAGTTGACCAGATTTTGAGTTTTGGTAGAAATCAAGGGTGACCAACAGTTAGTCACTAGCCCTCATACTTGTTCTGGTTGTGGGTCATTGTTATTTTCTAGGAATTTGATTTGTAACTGGCACAAGGTTTCGGTGTTTGACTGAGCCTATCTTAACCGTACTTCTATCACAACGTGTAATAACATAATGATAACATAGTAACAACATAGCATAATCATAATACAGTGATATTTTATGTTAGGAATTAAATATTATAATTTATCGTTTACCAAATTGTTCGAATTAGTTATCTGACTCCATTAACCAAACACAGCCTTTATTCACCTAACAATGCGCGCCCGTTTCTTGATGGAAAAGATGGACAAGAGACCGGCATTTCCACACGGGGGCAGATTTAATTTCTTAAACAAATTAACTAAGTGAACTCCATCGAATATGGCCGAATTAGCCGAATTAGTGTCGCTTGAGTCTCTCTCAAGCCTCTTCTCTCTCAAGCCTCCTCTCTCTCGTACTCTCGCTTCTCTTCTCGGCCCATGTTTTTCCGCAAGCTGTGTGCCGGCTCCTCCCATGGGCGTGCCAGGGAAGCCCCCACGTGGGGTCCACCACCTGGCCTCGATGTCTGGTAAAACTCAAAACAGCAGAGCGTTTATCAAAACAATGCCTGCCGTCTTCCGTCATCAGGGCCCTCTGCGTCTAGATGCGCTGATTATCTTATCAGCCTCACGTCAGGGTGCCCTTAACTTTCACTCAACTTAAGCCTACTGGGTGAAAATCTTCATTGCACTCAATAAATGTAACTTGTATTCAATCGTATAAAATCTTTTATAGTCAAATGTATAAAATCCTTCATTTAGAAAAACCGTATTTTCCGCACTATAAGGCGCACCTAAAAGTCTTAATTTTTTTTCAAAAGCTGACCATGCGCCTTATAATACAGTGCGCCTTATATATGGCTCAATATTAAATTCGCAAGGTCTCGCAACTTACGCAACAGCCGCCGACTCGATTTTCCCCCGAACGTGGAGTAGTCCGCGGTGTATGCTGGCATTTAATTACCGGCGTTTCATTGGCTAACCAATGTGTCAATAATCATTTGAATCGATCGCTATTGGCTAAAGTTATTCGGAGCCTTGGATTGGCTAGAGTGTCAAAACAAACCCTGCAATTGGCCGAAAAAGATGTGTCAATCATCCGTTACATCGATCGCTATTGTCTGAAGTTATTCGGAGCCTCGGATACGCTAGAGGGCAAAAAAAAACCCTGCAATTGGCCGAAAAAGATGACTGAATAGCAAGCTTGCTAAACCACGCAATAAAGAAACATGTTTCATTAGTCTGTATTTGTAAATATTCTACTCTCCTGGATTTACTCCACTCACGGTTGTAAGAAGACCATGATTGCGTATCATTATTGAACGTGACAACTTGAGTTATGCGGCTTTATATTTTCCCGGTATCTTGTTTTAGAACGATCTTGATGTTGCTGTGATGAGTTGAGTGAATTCAACTCAATTCCAAGTGTTTATTGTCATATGCACAGTAAAGTTGCGAGCGAAAAAGAAAATAGAAACTAAGGAATGGTTGGCATTTCTTGAATTCCAAGACTTTAACCTTCCGAATGATATTTGAAATGACGCATTTAAGTGACATCGTACGGACACTGTTTCCGTACATGTCTGAGACACGTATTTGCTTCTTTGCAAGCTTTGGGAATGTCAAGGGGGTAATAAGTTGGACTGAATCATCTGACTGTTTTGTCGACGTTCCCATTGTAGCGCCTTATAATCCGGTGTGCCTTATGTATGGAAAATATAGGACCAAAAACTATTTTTTGGGGGTGCGCCCTATAACCCGGTGCGCCCTATAGTGCGGAAAATACGGTACATATCAAACAGGTAGCTTTTTACACTAATCGGTAAATTGAAATAGCTCTCAGCTTAAAAAAAGTTGATAACTCCTGGTGTAAACGCTCACATTGGTTGTCAGTTCTAGTTTGAGGGCCTGTGGAACTACAGGAATCTTGAAAGTTTCCTTGTACTATATCGATGTGTGTCGACATACAATACTAAACCAATTTGGAAGGACCACTTATATTTAAACTCAGCGGGTTTAACAATTTTTTACCTAATCAATTGTGTATTGTCATGCACGGCAAAAGTGGTGGAACGCCTTTTGGAAGGAAACTGGACAAAGGTGCTGGAGATGATAGAAGGCTTTGTTGACTCAGTCAAATTAGGTTGGAGGGAGATTGTATTTCTATTCAAAATGATACCATTGTGTCTGTGGAAAATGATGCACGCCGGTCACGAATTCCGTCGTCTACCCTCTTGTTGAGTCCTCCCTAAGACGACACAGGCCATCTGTTTTACACTTCAGGTTTAATGTTCTTCGCTCTGGTGCCAGACAGCTAGACTCTGCTTGTAAGGTACTCTGAGATGCCATCTGACCCTGAACTCCTCAGGATGGAAAAGGTCCACTATGTCACGTTTTCAATCAGTAACAGCTGTCAAAATTTAACTCATAAACTTATCCACTGGCATCTCTCATTGACTCAGGGATAAATCCATTACCACTAGTGTCCACAATGTTTCCCATTCGATTCAGTTTCCAATATTAGTAACTATACCCTTTCGCTGAGAGTATAAATATTTCATTTTTCATATCTAGTTCCTCTGAGTTAAATGTCAAAGTGTCCTTGGGCAAGACACTGAATCCTTAATGCCCCGATAAGCAGGTTGCATGGCTGACGCCGCTATAAGTGTGTGGGAGTGTGTGTGAATGGGTAAGTGTGAAGCACATTGTAAAGCGCTTTGGGAGGTCTTCGCTGACTTGAAAAGCACTGTATAAATGCAGACCATTTACCAGTTATCATCTATAGTTGTCACGGTTGCCATGGCGCCCAATTGGCCCTGCCTGTGTGGCGCCAGCTGCAGCTTGTTGACGGATTGGCTCCTTGTCAGTATTTAAATTCGGTCCTGTCAGTCCCCTTTGTCGGTCCGTCTGCGAATCTCTGTTTTTACACGGCAAGCCTTTTTTCACCTGTCCTGTTATTTTGTTCCTTTTTGTGTCCTGTTACGATCTGTTTTGATCTCGACCACGTCTGCTCTCCCGTCCTGAATTACGACCTGTTTTTGATCTCGACCACGTCTGTTCTCCCATCCCGAATAACGATCTGTTTTTTTATCTCTCTCCTCTCCTGACTTTCGACCTGTTTCCGATCCCGATCATGTTTTTGCTCTTCTATCCCGGCCATCTGTTTTACACTTCAGGTTTAATGTTCTTCGCTCTGGTGCCAGACAGCTACACTCTGCTTGTAAGGTACTCTGAGATGCCATCTGACCCTGAACTTCTTGGGATGGAAAGGTCCACTATGTCACGTTTTCAATCAGTATAACTCATAAACTTGTCCACTGGGAGCTCTCACTGACTCAGGTATAAATCTATTACCACTAGTGTCTACAATGTTTCCCATTCGATTCAGTTTCCAATATTAGTAATTATACTATATCCCGACGCCGCAGTCCAACTAGCAGGACGCACGCTTCACCGGCACGAACGAAACGGAGACTCCGGTAAAGACGGGTTGGGGACTATGCGCTGCAATAACAGCCGAATCATTGACACACACTACTCACTCGATATAGAGTTTCTAGCAGTACCGTGTAGACCCTTCTATCTACTGAGAGAGCTAACTGTGGTCATTGTGCTTGCTGTTTACGTTCCACCGGATGCTAACGTACCACCAGATGCTAACGTTAGCATTGCGCTAAATCTCCTGCCCGCTGCTATCAATAAATAGCCGCTTGCACACCCCGACGGAGCTTTTATCGTCGCCGGCGACTTTAATCAGGCATGTTTAAGGACTGTACTTCCCAAATCCATTCAACATGTGGACTGAGCAATTAGGGGAAAAAACACTTGACCGTGTGTACAGTAAGATCAAACATCTAGTTGGATCATCTCTGTCTGTCCCTCACCCCCTCATACACCCCCCTCCGGAGGAACACAAAGCCTATGCAATCAAAGACAGTACAAACAGCTTCTTTGTTCCTTTATCTCTTTGTTTTCCTTATCCTCACTGTAAAATGTGGAACTGGAGTGCCACGTCCAATTTCGTTGTCACAATATATCCCATGTTGTAACAATGACAATAAAGGCATATTCTATTCTATTCTATTCTATTCTATTCTATTCTATTCCATACCCCTTCCCTGAGAGTATAAATATTTCATTGAAGGACAGAAAGCAATATTATTCCGGTGCGGTTTTCAAAATAGCAAATCCGTTACCTCAACGTTCGCAAACATGGCACATAGATTGGAAAAATACCCAGAGGGTGTTCATTCTCAAACTCAAATAGGAAGCGTAAAAACACAGAAGGTTTCCCTTCGGCAATTTGCGCCGTTATGTCGCGTTCAAACACAGCAGATGGTTGCAGAAGTCCTCGGAGGAGAGCACTTAAAACGCTCTTCACCGGATAACATTGATTGGGAGGCGGGTTCACATCGTCCGGATTGAGTCGATTGCGGGATTGCCGGAAAATGTCAAGTGGGCTGGATTTTTTTCAGAAGGGGGCATTGTTTTTTTTTGTTCCTTTTTGTGTCCTGTTACGATCTGTTTTGATCTCGACCACGTCTGCTCTCCCGTCCTGAATTACGACCTGTTTTGATCTTGACCACGTCTGTTCTCCCATCCTGAATAACGATCCGTTTTTCTTTTTCACTCTATATTCATTTCCCCCTTCTTCTCCATTCCTATCTCAACATCGTCTACTCTCCTCTCCTGACTCTCGACTAGTTTCCAATCCCGATCACGTTTTTGCTCTTCAATCCCGGCTCCGGCCCTTTTTTTTCCGTTCCCGACACCGCCATCAGTCGCCACGCAAGTCCCACTTCCGCGTTCAGAGTCACCTGCTCCCTGCAACCAGTGATCACCGGATCGTGTGTGCAATCCTTTCCCTTCTTCCCAATAAAACTGAGAAACGTTACACGAGTGGGTCCTGTCTCTGTTATGTTCCTGACAATAGTAAGGAGTTAAAGCCTCTTTTAATTCAATCTTATTTTTTGTGTTGCCTTTATCAGTGTGTACTTTTATTTCACGTAAAATCGGATTAAGTCATGTCAGTCAGCAAATACAGCTACTGCGGGTGCTTTACGAATGGCGCCTGGCTTTGGCGACACCCGGTGGACATTTTTAGAACTGCAGGTCACTGTGACTTATTTTTTTTCAAGCGCTTCTTTTAGCATTTTCTCGTGGGCCACATAAAACCATGTGGCGAGTGATACTTGGCCCACGGGCAATGAGTTTTACTCGTAATTAGAACCTGGAGCATGGACCACTTTCATACTATATTCAAGCAAATATATTGATATTGACCATCAGGGAGCAGCAAATCGTTTACACATTTGACCTTTCCATATCTCGAAAATCACAATGACCCATGATTGGTTTTTATGCCGCACTGCTTCCTGCGTCAGCGGGTGGCATATCCTTCCTCCCAAGGTTAATCACATGGGTGACAAGGTCACTCATCCACCGTTACTGGCTCATTCCACTTTGCATGTCCTCTCCAATCGCCCTTGCTTCCCCACCCCATTCCTTCCCCCTTCACTTCCCCTTCCCCTATTTCCCATTTGACTGCCTCCGCCGCATCACTGAGTAAACCTCAACAAATATGCACCCTTCCTCACGAACAGGGTTGGGTAGGGTTACTTTAACTTGATTACTTTCAATTACTTTTGGATTACTCCAATACCAAATATGCTAATAAAAGACAAAAGAAACTAAATATGAATAAAATGACTAAATTTTGTGCAGGCTTGGGGAGTAACGGAATACATGGAACGGCAAAAATGATGTCGGCAAGCTGTTTGGATTTATTTTCATTTTGTTTCTGTCGCATTTTATGTTCGTTTTGCTGGAGATCAAAGAGATCAAAGCCAGGAGAGAAAGCTTACCACGTGTTGTGAGTCATCATTTGATTCATATTTAGTTTCTTTTGTCTTTTATTAGCATATTTGATGTTGGAGTAATCCAAAAGTAATTGAAAGTAATCCAGTTAAAGTAACCCTGCCCAACCCTGCTCACAGGGTTGGTTGAGTTATTTTAGAAATGTTATAGGTAATGTAATCAGAATACTATAATCATGAAGTAATTTAACTTGATTACTTTTGATTACTTTTGGATTACTCCAATGCCAAATATACTAATTGTCATGATTACGGATTGAGAGCACCTGCGACTGTTTAATTGGCGCCATCAGCCTGCACAGCTGATTGGCTGATGCTCTCTTTTTAAACCCCTGTCAGATCGTTATGCGAACTGTTGCCACCAGCTCAGTAAGCTTTTCCGTCCGACTCTGTTCCTGCCCTGCTTTTCCCTGCCTGATGTTCGTTGCCAACCTGTTTCCGGACCTGACTTCGCCCCGTTCTGCCTGCCCGTTACCTGACAGGTTTTGCCCCATTACCTGCCTGCCTCCTGTTACCGACCTCGTTTCTGAACTTGACACCACCTTTGCTCTCCAGTACCGGCCAACGACCTGTAATTCCCGCCTGTCTCCGATCCTCCTCGCTAGACACCGAATTGCCACTTCCGCATCGCCCGCTCCGCTTGTCCGTCATCCATCGGATCGTGGAAGCAAGCCCTGCTCTCCCTTTTTATTAATAAAAACTGAGAAAACGAGCGCTATTGGGTCCTGTGTCCGTTTCTGGTCTGTGACACTATTAAAATATCAGTACAAGGATGGGTGGTTAGCGCGCAGCCCCACGGTGCAAAGGTTCAGGGTTCAAGTCCAGCTATCGCAGCCCCCCCGAGTGGAGTTTGCATGTTCTCCCTGTACTTTCGTGGGTTTCCTCCAGGCACTGTGGTTTCCTCCCATCAATTGCTTTTTACTCATTAATACGTGCCACTGAAGGCAGCACGGCAAAGCAGTGGTTAGCGCGTGTGCGGGACAGTTCTGAGGTCATGAGATCGAACCTTGCCGTGTGGAGTTTGCATGTTCTCCCAGCGCTTCCGTAATCCTTATTTGAACTAAATGTATCTGTAATTCGATTTTGTCTTTTTTTTCTGTAACGGAATACAATTATATATTTTTTGTATCCTAGTTACGTAACGCCATTACATGTATTCCATTACTCCCTATCCGTGACCCGCACACCTCCCCAACCCAAAAATCCTTTCTATTCTTGTGTTACCTCCGACCACAACAGGGGTCCTGTGGCTGTGCATCGTGGCAGAGTGCCTGTATATCCTACTCCTAGCCACCGGGGGCGTCCTCATGATGATCGAAGTGTGCCAGTTGGGGAACGTCATCGATGGTCTGAAGCTTAACGCTTTCGCCGCCATATTCACCGTACTTTCCGGTGAGTACGCTCATAGATTTTGCCACTCCTTTGCACATCTGTTCTCCTCTGCACTATCGTACTCCAGTGTTATTGTTATTGTATAGTGACTTGTTTACCTGACTGCCCATTTTGCACATCTGGTTAGCTGCTCCTCTTGCACTCTTTGCACTACTATACATAGCTATAATTATTATTATTTCACTTCCCTTATTCTTTTTATCTTTCTCTTTTTTTCACTTTCTTAATCTCTCTATATCCATTCCCCCTTCTTCTCCATTCATATTTTTATTCTGCTCTCTTTCTCTCACTGTTACTCTGTCTCCCTTGTTCTGTTTATCGCTCTCTCTTTCCCTCCCTCTCTTTTTCTTTTTCTCCATCTCTCTTTCTCTTAAATTTACCAGTCCGGCCCCTGTGAGATTCTTTTATAGCATTTGTGGCCCCCAGCTAAATCAAGTTTGACACCCCTCTAATAGATGAATGGATGAATGACAATTATAATAATTATTATGAGATATGGCATGAAATAACCGAGCAAACCGGATTTGACATTTTTTGGAGGGTGACAAAGTGGATGAATATCCAACAGTTTTAAGCTTAGTTTTTAACTTTTTACCCTGTCAGAGATCGACATTATTAAGACGATTTGGTGGCTGTATTTGCACAGATAAAATACATGTATATAGTTTAATTCTACATGATGATGGCAGAAAAGAGTCCAAACAGAGAGTGGGAGTGGTTTATTTTGCGTCAGAGATATCAGTACACACAAGAACATGACTTCAAAATAAAAGAATACAAGATTGATAAACGTACAAGAGATATAATTACACTCATTGTTGAAACGTTACTTTAAGTGTGTGTGTGTGTGTGTGTGTATGAGAAACATTGTTTTTATATTTAATAATATAAAAACAAGCTAATTACCTTGAGACAGAAATTCAAGAGATTTACATTGAAAACCTGACATACCCCCAAAAAGGAATGTTGCACTGCGCATTCTTCACTTCTAAAAAACACGAAGCCATTTATTTGCTGCTTTTTTTTTTTAAATAAAGTATCTTTCTCCTGGAGGCGCAAGCCGTTCATGCACAACCACACACTCAACAAGCAGTCATTTTTTTGTCCCAGTTCCCCTCCGAGGCTTGAAAAAGTCCTTGATAAATGCGCTGTTTTCTCAGCATGCGCTTGTTGATTACACTTTGGAATCCATTTCACCCCAACTTGTTTTTATCATGTTTACAGCCCCCAAAAAACAGAAGCATATTTTTCATCCGTTACGCAATCTGAGTTTTTGTCCCATTTATGAAAAATGAATGCCGTCAATCAGTGTTCCCTCTAAGCTGCGTGCGTGCGCAATTGCGCACTGCTCGCACATTCTCAGCGCACAAGAAAATCGAGCCGGCGCACAAAAATGAGGGCTCAAAATGACTAATTAAGAAGCGACTTAAGTCAAAGTTACAGTGCATGAAGGTAAAAATACACTGATGTTGTGTACTAAATGCGGTATTTTGAAGTCGAGTCGAAGTGGAACGAAGTTGAGTAAAGTGAGTAGAGTTTGTCGAGAACCGGCTTCTTCGGCTCGGCTCACTAAAAAGGAACCGGCTCTTTCGGGTCCTAAACGGCTCTTCAGGTTGTTTTTGCTTCTTCAATCCCAACATGACCAAATATGATGTAAAATTATGCACAACATGACTTAAAGGAATGGGGGAATAGAACAAAAAAGAAAAAAATACCAAAATGAAAGAGTAGTGAAAAGCTGAGAAAAAAAGAAACAAAAGGAAGAAAAAAAAAAGAAGGAAAAATTTAGAAAAAAAAAAAAGCCAGAAAAAAAAGTTTTTCCTTGCCCTCATGTAGGTTTTTCCTTGCCCTCATGTAGGTTTTGGATCAGGGGTTGTTGTAATTGTTATCTGTGCAACCATTTGAGACTTTTTGTAAATAAGGGCTAATTTGACCTGACTTGACCAAATTGGTCCCAGATTCTTTTAGGCCAAATCTAGGTGTGAACGAGCGAGTGAGTTGTCTGTCCCTGTGTGCCCTGCGACTGGCTAGCAACCAGTTCAGGGTGTCCCTTTCCCATTGCCCGGATATAGCTGGGATGGGCTTGTTAGGAAATAAATATTAAAATGTATCGTTTACCAAATCGTTCACATTAGTTATCTGACTCCATTAACCAAACACAACCTATATTCTCCTAACCATGCGCGCTCATTTCTGGATGGGAAAATATGGACAAGTGTAGCCAACATTTTCACACGGGGACAGATTTAATTTCTTAAATAATTTAGCTAGGTGAACTCTATCGAATTAGCCGAATCAGTGTCGCTCGAGTCTCTGTCAAGCCTACTCTCTCGATCTTCTGCCTTTTTTCTCCGGGGCCACGTTTTTTCCGCAAGCTGGTGTGCCGGCTCCTCCCATGGGCGTGCCAATGAAAGTCCCCAGGTGGGGTCCACCCCCTCGCCTCGATGTCTGGAGAAACTCAAAACAGGAGAGCGTTTCTACGTCATCAGGGCCTTGTTCTCCAAACTTCGCCTGCCGTCCTCCCGTCAGAGTCCTGTTATCAAAATTCCCCGGCCGAAACATTCCGCATTCGGATCAGCGTGACCTGTCATTTAACTTCAGCCTACCCGGTGAAAATCTTCATTGCACTTGATAAATGTAACCTGTATTTAATCGTATAAAATCCTTTGTAGTAAAATGTATAAAATCCCTCAGGCTCCAGAACCCCCGCGACCGTACTGAGGAGAAGCGGTGCAGATAATGGATGGATGGATAGTTTAGGATCTGTGATTTTGCATGATGCCTCACCTGGGGCACCAATTCTGCAGCACCAATTCGGAACGGGTACATTTCGGAACAAGTATAGTTCACATGAGATGACTTTTTCACGAGGCTGTAAAAAGAGCTTGAGTATGAGTGAATACGAGCAGCGGGGCGAGCATCCACAAGGACAAGACCGAGACTTGTTTTCATTGCCTGGCAATACCGCTGCGATGTGGCTGACGAGCTTTACAATAGCCATAAAAAGACACTTTCTCTGGCCTTTATGTATCTACTCTTCAAGCATAGAGAAGAAACACAACGGAGAGAGCAAAGATGTTCACAATGTTCGCCTTTTGAGAATACAGTGGACCGAAAGGATATGATAATTAATTCTGAGGTAGGTATCGTAAGGTGAAAATGTTGTCCGGTGGGGGAAAGAGACCTTGTCACAAGCCAGAAACGGAGACAGGACCCAGTAGCGTTCGTTTACTCAGTTTTATTGATGAAGAGAGAGAACAGGGCTTGCTTCCACGATCCGATGATCGACGGACACGGGTAGCAGGTGGCAGGAACGCGAAAGTGGCGGAAGGATAATCGTAGGCAGCAGGGATACTGCTCACTAGCCGGAGCGGAGAGCAAGGGCGGTATCGAGTCCAGAGAAGAGGTCGGCAACAGGTATCAGGCAGGAAACAGGGCAAAACAGGTCGATGGTCGGAACGGAAGAGCAGGGCAGAAACCGGTCCAGAAACAGGTCAGCAACAGGTATCAGGCAGGAGAAAACAGGGCAGGAAAATGTCGGAAGGTATGGAGCTTGCCTAGCAGGGAGCATAGGTTCGCAAACGGTCTGACAGCTTCCTCTTGATAGCCGGGGGTTTAAAAAGAGTCTTTGAACCAATCAGGGCTCAGGGCTGTTGGCGCCAATTGGGCAGTCACAGGTGCCCTGAATCAGCAATCATGACATAGATAGATAGATAGATAGATAGATAGATAGATAGATAGATAGATAGATGGATGGATGGATGGATGGATGGATGGATGGATGGATGGATGGATGGATGGATGGATGGATGGATGGATGGATGGATGGATGGATAGATAGATAGATAGATAGATAGATAGATAGATAGATAGATAGATAGATAGATAGATAGATAGATAGATAGATAGATAGATAGATAGATAGATAGATAGATAGATAGATAGATAGATAGATAGATAGATAGATAGATAGATAGATAGATAGATAGATAGATAGATAGATAGATAGATAGATAGATAGATAGATAGATAGATAGATAGATGGGTTGGGTGGATAGGTAGGTAGGTAGGTAGGTAGGTAGATAGATGTCTAGATAGATAGATGTCTAGATGTCTAGATAGATAGATAGATAGATAGATAGATATGTTATTAATTAATTCGTGTTAAACAGTCAGTCCAAGTCAGCCACAAAAAAAATCATTTTACTAGAAAATCACAATGACCTATCGCTGGTAATGTATTTTCAGAACAGGTGTGTGGGCGCCTTAGCACTCCATGTTGGAGACCCCAGAACTATATTGTTAACCCTTGCATGTCACGGTTGCCATGGCGCCCAATTGGTCCCGCCCTTTTGACGCTAGCTGCAGCTCATTAACAGTTTGGATTTCCGTCTTTTTAAGCTCAGTGCGCTGTCTTTTACTTTGTCAGCCCGTCAACGAACTTCTGCCCCGCAAAACGTGGGTTTCGACACGGTCCTGTTGATTTTTCCTGTCCGGTATTGTTCCCGTTTGTTTTGTCCTGTTTGATTTCGATTTCCACTTTTGTTTCTGTCTATTTTTTGTCCTGTTTAATATTTTCTCCAGTTTTCGTTCCCGTCTAGTTTCTCCTGTTAATTTCTGATATCTTGATTCGTTAGCTATCCTGTCTGTCCCTTCCTGTCCGGTATCGACCCCATCCATCCGATATCAACTCGAGCAATTGGAATCGGTCTCGTCGGTCTCTGACTTCCTGTCTTTCCACGCCAGACCGGCTGCCTAACGTGCATGACTTCCCATTTCCCGTAAAAAAAAAAGGTTTGTGTGAGAACGCCACGCGATTGGGTCCTGATCCTGTTCTGGTTCATAACATTGGATGCATACATGGGGTCAAAAATGATCCCATGGGTGGTTATTCTTAACACCTTTTTAAAAAAAATGTAAAAAAACTTGAATATTGTCATAATCCAGGTATTCCTCATAAAATATGTTTATGAAATGATGCCATTAGTATTTCCATTTGTCCACCGCACTAATTTTCAACCCCAAGGGTTAAGGTTTTAAGATTTCTGATGTGGAGGCTATATTCCACTGCCACCAAGTGGAGACTTTGGATCATTATTCTGCTCACCTTGCAGGCCTTCTTGGGATGGTGGCCCACATGATGTTCACCACCGCTTTCCAACTGACCGTCAGTCTAGGCCCAGAAGACTGGAAGCCTCAGACATGGGACTACAGCTGGTCTTACATGTAGGTCCATCATTAAAAGCCTCCCGCCCCTGACATTGACATTTTTCTGGTTTCCAGATTGGCTTGGAGTTCCTTCACGGCGTGCATGGCGTCCTCGGTCACCACCATCAACCGTTACACCAAAACCATCCTGGAATTCAAGCACAAGCGAAGGAACATTGAGAAGAACTTGAAGATCAAGCAGAATCTGCTGGAGCTGGACGCTCCTGGCCAGGTTTGGGACATGTACATCAGCACATCTGTTCCTGGGGCCGCCGAGGAGCTTTTGGACCTATCATCTGACGGCCGCAAGCTCTCTGATGCTTCCGTCTTCTTGGACCTCAACCGGATGCCGGACCCGCAGGCCGAGGAGTACTGCTAATCCAGATCATTGAAAATGTGAAGATGTTGTGTTTTCTCAAACAATTTGAAGACAAAAACAAAGATCTACAAGATCCTGTTGTGTCCAATTTTAACAGCAATAAGTCATTTTGGTTACAATCTAGACCTGTCCACTTCTGCCCTTATTATTGATTAGCATTTCCCTTCCTAAGCGATAAAAACCTTAGAAACACAATGCGGAACCCGTTTACTCACACTAATACAGACTATGTAGAATACCTTGACAGTATCAGCAATCTTCGATGATAGCGATCAGGTTCGAGCTGAGCCGAAATGGGGCGAGACTATATCGGTTTATGTACAAAAATTATTACGTAAATTCCGGACTATAGAGCGCACCTGATTATAAGCCGCACCCACCACATATTAAGAGGAAAACCGATGATTTTGTACATATGCAAGCCGCATCTGTATATAAGCCGCATGCGCCCACATTTAAACATGTCACACAAACACAAAATGAACCCAAACCCGACTTCAAGTACCGCGATGGAAACTAAATGTCCTTCATTAAAGTCCACAGTCTAAAAAGCACAGCCGGCAAAATGAACGGAAAATGATACCGGTACTTAAGGTTTGATGCAGACCTGCAGAGTCCAGGTCCCGTTGAAAGTAATCCAAGGAAAAAAGTGTATATTTCCAAAGGTAAGGGTGGGAAAAATATATCAGATGAACACATTTACTCACGCAACTTGTTTTTTTTAACCAACTTTTTACCCCCTCTTCTTTCCTTGTCCGTCCCTCACCTTTAGCGGTCCCCACTTAAACTCAGCGCCCCGCGTTTGTTCCGCCCCTCATTTTTCGTTCACCCGTATCAGAATAAGTGTCTAAAATAAATACAAATAAATACATTACAAAAATATACAGTTGCAAATACATATTATACATGGGTTACACATATTTACAAAGAAAGACTGTACACCGAGAGAGTTTTCAAAGCTTTAATAATAATAATATAGCTTTCATTTCAAACGGTGGCTGTGACAGGGAAGTTAATGGTAGCAACACTCGAGCGCCGCTAGCGGCCGTTAGAAAAATTACATAAATTGGCAGCATCACTGAATAAGCCGCAGGGTTGAAAGTTAGGGAAAAAAGTAGCGGCTTATAGTCCGGAATTTACGGTAAATTCTATTTAAAAACATAAATAACGCACAAAGAAAATCTACGCTTTTTCAAATTGAAATAACAGCAAAAAAATGCTCCACTTAAGATTAGTGTTTTAGTATATGGCTTCTATATTTTCTTTGTGAATAAACCGCTCCAGCAATCGCATTCGTTTTCCGTTTCGGTTTCAGTTTGCCAATGACCATTTTAAACAAGTATGCTGTGAGTTTTTTGTTTTGTACATTTGTTTTTCTACATTCTGGAGACGGATCATGTTTTTTGCGTGAAAATAGAGTGTGCAATAAAATCTTCTGCTTTTTTTATGTCAGATGGTTAGCATGTAGAGTGTTCCATTTTACGAGTAGACACAAGTAATGAGAAGCAGGAATTGCGCCAGGATGCTTAAAATAAGGCTTATATTTAATAACAAAACCAGGAACAAAGTGACAAACAAACAGGTGGTCACAAAACAAATGATAAGTCCAAACAAAATCAAACCTGAAAAAATCCAAACCAGAAACAAAGACTGAAACATGAAATGAAAATACAAGGAACAAAGTAACAAACAAACAGAAGTGCATTAAATGACCCAGAGAATTTGTCCTAACAAGAAACCAGAGACATAAAAACAAAAAGAAAAACTTGCATGGCAGTGGAAATACAGATGACCCGACTCAGTGTGCTCTCTGAGAATCAATCTAGGGTTTTTGGATCATTTGGGACAGGTGAGTGGATTTTGGGCTAACCAGAAACAAAGACTGAAACATGAAATGAAAATGCAAGGAACAAAGTAACAAACAAACAGAAGTGCATTAAATTATCCAAAGAATTCGTCCTAACAAGAAACCAGAGACATAAAAACAAAAACAAAAACTTGCATGGCAGTGGAAATACAGACGACCCGACTCAGTGTGCTGTCTGAGAATCAATATAAGGTCTTAGGATCATTTTGGCGTAAATCAAATGATTTGAGATTGGTCCAAGACGGTGTCATTCTTAGATTGCTTTTTTTGATCAGGCAGTTGTCGGAAAACTCGTATCGTCATTTTCACTCAGGCGGGGTTTTTGACTGCTAAAACATCAAAGGTTGTCACTTTTATGTGACAACAAAATGAAAAACAATAAAAGTAAAATTGGGGATTTTAGATGACGTTTGTAAATGGTGTTGTAAATAATCCGTAATTGAATAAGCTCCAAATTATTTGTCGCACTCATATCTGTAAATAAACACGTGAAAGATTTTCTGGATGTGTTTCAACATATTTTAATTAATTGATGTTTTTTTAAAATAGTAAGAATGGATGGGATAAAGCGTCGTGCTGGAAGAATGCACTTGCAGTATTCGTTAACGCCACGAGAGGGTGCACTTGGTTCAAATTCTCTGGACATGTTAATGAGGCACTTTATGATTTTGTCTACATTTCAGAATTATCATTTTTATTCTTTTAATGATGAGTTTATTTCCTTGCTGTATAATTATTTAATTTCATTAACAGCTCGTGTTTATGTAAAGAATTTGAATGTTGTCGTACAAAAGTATTGAAGATTTGAATAAGATGAGTAGAATTGAATGCTTTTTGCTCATCTTTTTTATTAGGTGATTGCACAAATACATTTAGAAGTATTCACTACCTTTGCCAAGGAAGCTTTCTTTTTTACTTATGTGTATTTTGATTTTTTTGGGTTATTGTCTAACTGTATGTTCATTTCATAAAAACGTGGAGAATTACAATCAAGTGTGGGAGATGTTTTCCATTGTAATGTAGCCTACAGGAAGGTGCGTTGAATTCTTTTGGTAGATTTTTTTGAAAAATGTTCAACTGCAATAAACAGAGAGAACAGGTTTAAGTGGATCTTTTGATATACCAGGTTTGCCACAAGAGGGCAGTATTGTCAACCTATTTCTTTCATTTGTGTAGACCGGGGAACGTAAAAACCTCGGCATTTAAACTTACATATATATACTGTGTGTGTGTGTATGTATATATATATATATATATATATATATATATATATATACATTCTCGACCATAATCCGTTCCAGAAACCCGTTCGAAAACCGATTTGTTCGATCACCGAAATCATTTTTCCCATTAAAAATAATGTAAATCGTTTTAATCCGTTCCAACACCCTGAACTTTTACCTTAAATGTTTAACGTAAACATAAAGCTAACCCAGGCTAATCGTACGTCTGCATTATCGTAATCTTCAGTGCGAAAGATTATGCTAACATGAACGTGTAAAAATAAAAAAAATCAGGTCGTTTACAAGTCATTTCGCACCCGGGTCTCCACAACAAGTGGTGAGCGGTTCATTGGAAAGGGGGCTCCGTTCCAACACCCTGAATGTTTACCTCGAATCATAAAGCTAACCCAGGCTAATCGTACGTTCGCGTTATCGTAATCTTCCGTACAAAAGAATACGCTAACACGAATGTGTAGAAAAAAAAAAGGATAAAGAAAAGAATTATGACTAGGATTTCTTACCTTTGTGGTGGTCAGCAGAAGGCGCAGGCAAGATCAAACACTCGCACACCTCCTTCATATTTTGCTATCATTTCTTTCTTGAATGCAATAGTTGTACGCACTACTTTTCTTTTTTCACCTGTAGCAACTTTGCTGCTTGCACTGACTTTCTCCGCAGGCATAATAAGGGGCTAAAACACCTGTACGCCGCTCAGCATCGCACCCTAGCGTACGCACTCACGCATTACCGGCGTTCGAACTCCGATTTTTTGACCGAACAGCGAAGCAAGAATTTCTCGAAATTTTGGGTCGGACTCCGATTTGTTGGAACTGAGAGGCGTTCGAAAACCGAGGTTCCACCGTACCTACAAATGAGAGGCAAATGTGTTTCCCGACTGCGGTAAAGAATAATTTGTTTTCAATCAAACGATTTTCAAAACTAAAGCTAGAAAAATCTCTACATGTGTAATAAGTCAATGTTATCCCCACTTCTACAAAAAACATAGTGAAAAAAACTTTTAATTTCCTTTCAGTAAAAAAATATTTGTCTCAACTTATGGAAAACGACTGAAGAAGCGCACCCATTACAGAGTGTCCGCTGCCCACTCCCTGAAGATGGCTGGGATGGGCTCCAGCTCCTCTGCGACTCTACTGAGGATGCAGATCATGGATGGACTGAAGAAACAGATACAATCATAACATTTTTGGGCTTGAAAAATATTTTATTTTAGTTTTCAAACTAGTGCAAATACATGCCAAAAACCAAACCTTGTAAAGAGGGCATTACAATGCCTGACATCTTCAAATATGACTTGACCTCACTGGGTCTGGTCCTGAACTGGTCTTGTAGGCCTGAGACCACTTGACCCGGCCGGAATATGTCGATTCGATCTCCGACACACGCAAACGCACCCATGCGCACACACACACTAAGGAAGCGCCACACAACACTTCCATTTAGCTCCATCCATTATTAAAGAATCCAAAAGCACTCAGTCAAACTAGATGAGCTCATTTCCAGGGTCTATGGCTCATCCCCCGTCGTCGTTTGCCACATTAAAGATTCATCCCTTTTTTTACGGGAACAATACGTCTGTTGTGTCGCTCAGTAGGTGTGCGTTGATTAACTAGATGATTAACAACTGAGTAAAAGTAAAAGGAGTCTGTTCTTGGACAGTACATTGGAGCAGAGTCTAATCATTTCGTCATTTGGGTGCCAAACATCCTGTAGCTGTTTTGTGTTTTCGCCTATTTCTAATCAGGGTTGGGTAGGGTTACTTTAACTTGATGACTTTTAATGACTTTTGTATTACTCCAATACCAAATATGCTAATAAAAGACAAAATAAACGAAATATGAATAAAATGATGACTCACAACACGTGGTAAGCTTTCTCTCCTGGCTTTGATCTCTTTGATCTCCGGCAAAACGAACATAAAATGCGACAGAAAATAAATGAAAATAAATCCAAACAGCTTGCTAACACAGCACGGCGGCGCAGTGGTTAGCGCACAGTTCATGTCTTGGGAACCTCCAGCGTGGGTTCAAATCCAGCTCCAGACTTCCTGTGCGGAGTTTGTATGTTCTCCCCGTGCTTGCGTGGGTTTCCTCCGGGCACTCCGGTTTCCTCCCACATTCCAAAAACATGCATTTCAGGTGAATTGGCCGGTCCAAGTTGTCCCTAGGTGTGACTGAGCGAGTGAGTTGTCTGTCCCCGTGTGCCCTGCGATTGGCTGGCAACCAGTTCAGGGTGTCCCCTGCCCACTGCCCGGAGATGGCTGGGATGGGCTCCAGCCCCCCCGCGACCCTAATGAGGATAAGCCGTACGGCTAATGAGATGAGATGAGAATATACATGCAGACACGGTACTACATTAGTCCCATAAAATTGCTTTTGAAACGATCAAATTTAAAGCAAACTAATACATAAGGTCCCTATTTTAAGCAATTCGTTGGATTTGTAGTTTTCAAGCGTTACAGTAGTTGTACTTTTTAGGAAGTATTTTTTTTAGTATCATGTAGTCGTATTTTTGTTGAAGTTCAGTAGATTTTTGTAGTATTACTCTAATTTAATTTTTGTAATATTTCTGCAGTAGTTTTCTTGGTAGTTTTCCCATAGTAGTAAATTCTTAGTATTTCTGTAGATTTTTTCTTGTATGTCTGTCGTATTTTTATATTATTACAGTACTTTAATGATTTCCGCGTTTTTGTAGAAATACTCTATTATTTTTCTCGTATTTTTGTACTATTTATGTTGTATTTTTTAGTATTTGTATTGTTGAAATAAGTTTGTACATCTGTAGTATTTATGTAGTAAAGTATTACTGTAGCTTTATTTTTGAAGTATTTTTGTCGTATTTCCATTGGAGATTTTTTGTTGTTTCGCTCTAGTTGTATTTTTGCAGTTTTTCTGTTGTAATACTTCTGTAGTAGTATTTCTGTACTAATATTTTTCTGGTAGTGTTTTGTATTATAGTATTATGGAGTGTTTTTTTTGAAGTATTTCTGTAGAAGTACTTTTGATGTATTTCCAAAGCAGTATTTTAGCAATATTTTTATAATTTATAAAAGTATTCATATTGTATTGTTTTCGTCATATTTCTTCAGTATTTTTGTAATATTACTGTAGTTGTGGTTTTGTAGTAATTCTGGGTTAATATTTCTGTAGTATTTTGTATCATAGTATTTTTGTAGTATTTCTATCCTATTTTTTCTTTTCCGAATGAAAGCAAAATAATATAAGAGGTCCCTGTTTTAAAGCACTTTATTTATTATTTAGTTTTTTAGTGCTTTTGTAGTATTTCTGTAGGAGTCTTGTTGTTGTAGACACACGAAAGTGACAATCGGGACAAAGTTGGCTACAAAAAAAGTTAGCTGCTCTTTTGGGCCCCCTAGTGGTCGCAGGGCCCTGAGCGACTGCTTAGTTCGCTTATGCCTTGAGCCGGCTTTGCCTAAATGCCTCAACCAAAAGATAAATTAAGCCAAAAATCCACATATTGAATATTTTGTGTCCCTACTAAAGGATATTTCCGAATGACCAGTGACGTGCAGTCAGGGGAAGCAGGTGAGTCTGTTCCTCACCTGTCATCGTAGAAATCGAAAATCAAATGGTTATGTTTATTAAATGTTAAGGTTCTTTCTCATTTAACTTCATATTTGTATATTATGAATATTATTTCTACAATTAGTATGTAACGTATTACTGTGCTGAGCGTCTGCAGATGCAGAGTGAGGCATGTAATTCTCTTGCCTCAAGGCAGAGGGTGACAGTGAGACGAAGGGTTTTGATTCGGCGCACATCACAGCACCAAATATTTGAATTAGTGATAGTATTAGCAAGCTTTTATTTCCTTTGCATGGAAATCTTTCGCTACCCATTAATGTGTCAAGATTACCGATATGAATCACCTGTGCCAGCTCATTTGGCGCCAACCGCTGCGGGTTCTGATTGGTTCCCTGTCACTATTTGAACCCAGTACTGTCAATCCCCGGTTGTCAGTCCGTCTGAGAATCTCTTTGTATTCTAAGCAAGCCTTTTTTGACCCTGACTCACGCCTGTCCCGTTTTTTTGCATCTGTTTGTCTCCCGCTACGACCTGATCTGATCCCGACCACGTCTGCTCTCCCGTTCTGGCTTACAACCCGTTTCCGACCCCGACCACATCTTGCTCTCCCAGTCCCGGCTACCAACCAGTTTTCCGCCCCTGACGCCGCCATCGCTCGCTACGAAAAATCCACTTCCGCGTTCGGAGCTCAATCCGAATACGAGAGCGACTTGCTTCCCGCGCCCAGCGAACACCGGATCGTGCAATTGGGTCCTGTTTCTGGTCCTGACATAATGCTTTTATTCAAAAGGTGCAGTGCATAGTCTGTATTTATAAGATAAGGTAAGACAATTATTTTTTTCCCTATGCTACTCTTTATTTATTGCTTTAAGGTTATTTTGTTTGTAAATCTGACTGTGCCGCACCTGACACCAACCTCACCGCACGTCACTGCAAAGACAGTCTTAAGCTTCCAAATATATCCATCGTAGAACTGAGAATGAGCTGCGACATGTACTACTTCTAAAAAAATATATAAAAAGAGTTAGCAGTAATTCAGATTACAGCTATGCTCATTTCTAACATATCTGATTATCACAAAGGCGTGAAATTGCCAATGTGGAATAACCCGTTTCAATTAAAAAATGTCAGATATAATGCTAAGAGATTCAAAATTTTGAGGAAGTCCTTTGAACATACAGAATAGTCTTTAAGATTTGTAGAAAACAAAGTCCTTATTCTAAAAGTCGTGGACCAGGAGCTAAAAACTGACTATTTCTTCTGTGTTAAGAGAAATGTTGCCGTCCTCACTGCCATCCAAAGTCCTGTCCCGCCATTTGATAGAATCGGCGATTGTGAGGCCTGTAAAAATCCCTCAGTTTGCGCAGGACTTGGGGCTGGATGGAGGCATGAGTCCTGCCTTTGGTCTTTCCTAGGCAGTGCGGCTTGCTGCTCCCCTCGGGCTTCTTCAGGCAGGGGAAGCCTTTGGTCTTGTTAAAGTAAAAGTGTTTATCGGTTACAATCCTCTGGAGGCCCAGAAAGTCCTGGACTTTGCCCACTTCCCCTGAGGGGTCGGTGATGAGTCGCTCACCACTGACCAGGTGGACCTGACTCCGGGGGAACCAGGCCAGCCAGCGCTCCAGGTGCTGGGCGTACAGACCGATCCAGAGGGGGCTCCACTCGGCGTCGATTTGTCCTGGAATACATCAAGGAAACAAAACATGACCAGAGATTTTGGAGCACTGTTAAGTTTGAACTTTATTAAACACCCAAAACAAAGAGAGAAGACATCAATGCAAGGAGACCAGGACGAGAAACCTGCAAATAAGCCAATGACATCCCCTGTTCTGACAGTCTTCCCTGAGTCCCCTCTTTTATAAAATCATCAAAGGTTACAAAGAGCAGGTCGGCCCAAGAGGTGAGGTAATCAAAGAGCAGCAACATGATTGAACAATGTAAGTCAAAACAATCAACAACACTGCACAGTAATTGTCAAAATGAGGAACTGATATCCTAAGAAACCTTCTTTGCGTTTGTCTAATATTAGAAACAGAATACACTTAGCAAACACCATCCAGTGTAAAGTATTAGCAGAATTTCTCAGACTATAACATCAACCAGGACCAGGAGAGTCATCAACACAGCCAATAAAATCATTGTCTGCTCTCTGCCCAGTCTGGACATTGCCGGCTGAGCCAACAGCATTACTAAGGACTCCTCTCACTCTGAACACCACCTCTTTGACCCTACTACAGATGCTACAGATCCCCTGAAACAAAGGCTCAGAAAGAGTTTAATTCCCAGAACCAGAACCACCCTAAGCAAGCACACAAAACTGTGAAAAGAATATCATGCCTGTGTATAAAAGATTTAACAATCATATTTTAGTTCTTTATTCTTATTTTTGCACATTCTTTTTCATTACACTATTTTTGTTGTCAAATGGGTTGCGTAATACTTTGTACACCTTCTGTCATGTCCAGCATGGTCGCCGTGGCGACCGGCTGGCCCCGCCCCCTTGGCACCGGCTGTAGCAGATTTTCTAATTTGCGTGTGTGCTTCTTAAAGGCAGGTTTTGGGGATTGCCGGTGGCGGGTTCATTGCATTACTTTGCATTATTCTGTTCTGTTTGACTTTAGGAAACCTGTACTTGCCCGTTCTGAGTGAAAGCCTGTTTTGTGAGTATTCCTAGTCTGAGTTCCTGTTTGCCTGTAAGCCTGTTTTTGTTTATGTCCCTGAGTGTTGGACGATTTTTATTTCATCAATAAAAGTAACTGATCGTAACGCGAATGAGTTCACCCTTCCTGCCTCCTGCCTCCGATCTGGTCCGGTCTCGTGACACCTTCAGTACTTGCAAATCATAATGTGTTTTTTATTCATGCTGCATTTAGGGGCGATGGTAATTAAGAATTTGGGGAACTACAATCTAAAAGAACTGTTTATAATACAAGTAGGTAGGGAGACAAATAAACCACTTCTCGTCAAACAATGACCAGGAGTTTTGAATATGTCCACTGGGTGTCGCCAAAGTCACGCACCCAAACCACCCCCTTGTCACTGTATAAACTGACTATCATTTATCAACCAGAGAACATTTGATGAAACGCTCAATAGAAATAGACGTCTGAAAGCAATACGATTGCACTCAACTAGGTTTCTTAGCCTCTTGTGTACCCCCATAAAAGCAATATTTTTCATTGAGCCAACAGCTTTTTTTAGAATCTATTTTGATTAACCCTGTTGCAATCAGTTTTTTAACAAAAATGATCAAATTTAGTTTTTTAAAAAAGATATATTATATTGCTATTACTCTTAACACATTCGTCGCCATCACGTCTAAATACGTTTTCAAAAGCATTGTCCCTGAGGTCTGAAAGGCAGAAATATGTAGTTTATAATGCGTCGGGGCTAAAATGACAATCATTACATTCGGGTTTGGGGTGGGCTACTCCCTGGCTGAATTTTTTTTAATTGTCCACCTGTCATTGTACTTTGTTCCTTATATTTTGTAGAGGATCCACGATGGATTCTGTCCCTTTCTCGCGATTCCGCCCCTTCTCTCTTTGGAGCGCTCGCGCTTGTCGGTGGCGGACTTATCCCAAGTCCTCACGAATAAAATATGAAAATTCGGTTTAGCTTTGGGCTTGTAATTCAAATCAAGTTACCGTATTTTCCGCACTATAAGGCGCACCTAAAAGCCTTTATTTTTTTCAAAAGCTGACCATGAGTCTTGCAACTAAGGCAAGCAGCCGCCGACTAGATTTTCCCCCGAAGGCGAAGTCGTCCGCGGTGTATGCTGGGATTTATATACCGGCGTTTCATTTCCTAACCAATGTGTCAATCATTATTTGAATCGATCACTATTGGCTAAAGTTATTCGGAGGTAAAGGGGGCGGATCCTTTTTATCATTTACAGGCTTGCATAGGCTAAAGGGGCGAAACAAAGCCTCCAATTGGCCGAAAAAGATGAATGTGAATCGCACGTTGGGTTGCACTACGGCATAGAGAAAACATTTTTTACTATTCTGTATTTGTAAATATTTGACTCTCCTGGATTTACTACACTCACGGTTGTAGGAAGACCATGGTTATGTATAATTATTGAACGTGATGGCTGCAAGAGAACTTAGGTGAGCTATGCGGCTTTATATTTTCCCAGTATCTTGTTTCAGAACGATCTTGATGTTTCTGTGATGAGTCTATTTTTAAACTAAATTCAATTCAAAGTGTTTATCGTCATATGCACAGTAAAGAACCCCGTTTCCCTGCACAATAAAATTCTTACTTAATAAAATGGAAACTAAGAAATATTTGGCATTTCTTGAATCCCAAGACTTTAACCTTCCGAATGATATGTGGAACGATGCATTTGAGTCATTGGTCACATGGTACAGACACTGTTTCCGTACATGTCTGAGACACGTATTTGCTTCTTGCAAGCTTTGGGAATTTTAAGGGGGTAATGAGTTTGACTGAACTCTCTGACTGTTTTGTCGACGTTCCCATTGTAGCTCCTTATAATCCGGTGCGCCTTATGTATGGAAAATATAGGACCAAAAACTATTTTTGGGGGGTGCGCCCTATAACCCGGTGCGGCTTATAGTGCGGAAAATACAGTAATTGGTCAGGTTTGGGCTGGGCCAGCCCGGGCTTTGATACCCGCAGGCTGGGCTGAATTTTTCAGGCCCAATCTGACCTATTCCAAAATACTGGTCCAATAAATTGTCCCGATTGGTCTAATATGAGCTATTAGCATAGCAATCTCACCTGCGCTCCGGTTTTTGAAAGCAAGGCTCTCGAATGGCGGGATGTCTGGCGTCTTGGAGATGATCTGCGTATAGTCGGAGATGGCCCTGGTCACCGGGTCCCGGACAACCACGATCAGTTTGACCTCTGGTGACATGGCGTGGACTCTGGCCGGCGTTTCCATGGTAACGAAGTAGCGAGGCGTTTTCTCCATGACGATCTGGCCGTCCAGCGCTTTGGGCATCATGCTCCTGCAAAGCACATCCCACCACGTCACCGCAAATCCAGCATCGAGCAGCTCTGGAGCTCCCTAGTGGATTTCTGGCGCGTTTTCAAAAATGTTTGATAATGGAAAATGATATGGTTTCTGTAGCAGGACATTCATGACAGACATTCTTAAAATGTTCCTATTAATATAGAAAATCCTGTAACTTTGCGCGTCGGTTATCGCTGGTTCACTGCTTCACGGGTTTGAACTCATATATATCAACGTATCATGCATTTTGTTCTGAACAGACAGCAGACATCAAATGTGATCACGGGGGCAGGTTAGGGAGGGCATTGTGTGTTGGGTGGGTGCGACTGTCTGTGTGGCAATGTTCCCTCTAAGCTGCGTGTGCGCGCAATTGCACGCTACCAAGAGCTTTTCCGCGCACAAGAAAATCTAGCCAGCTCACAAAAATCAGGGCTCGAAATTGCTAATTAAAAAGCGAATTTAGTTAAAGTTACAGTGCATGAAGGTAAAAATACACGGGTTCCCCTTACGTTGAATGTAGAATAAAGTTGAGTAAAGTCGATAGTTTTTCGAGAACCGGCTTCTTCGTCTCGGCTCACTAATAAGAACCGGCTCTTTCGGTTCCCAAACGGCTCTTCAGGTTGTTTTTGCTTCTTCAATTCCTACACGACCAAATATTATGTAAAATTGTGCACAAAATGACCTAAAAGAAGGGGGGGAAATAGAACAAAAAAGAAAAAAAAATACCAAACCCTGGTTAAAATACATGACAAAACAAATACTGAAATAAATGTAAAAAAAAGCCCAGAGAGGGATGGGTACCACCAGGCTGTACTTGTCCAAGACACACCACAAGAAGAGGTGCCCCTAGGACCCTAATGGAGAACTGTAATTTTAATTTAATCCTGTGGTTTTCTTAACAAAACAAAACATTTAGAGACATCCTTTTGTAGAACAGCACCCTAGTATAAAAATGATGTTTAAAAAGGAGAACACCGACGTTCTTAAACGTAGAAATCAAGAAAAACCTTTATTTATTTGATATTTCCTCGAGAATACTATATATTACATAATAATGCCAGACTGCTTTCAAAATGGTTAGCCAGATTACTACACTGCCTTTAGTCAATAAGTCAAGTCATGTTTATTTCTGATGCCCTTAATTACAAAGGGTCTCAAAGAGCTGTTCAGACCACAGATTATTGCAAACCACAGACTATTATGACACCATCCCCTGATCTAAAACCTACATGAAGGCAAATAATACACAGATATTGTCAACATAAAATATAGGTTTTTCATATGCTATAGAATAGAAGTGTGTTTTAAGTTTTAGATTTAAACATTTCCAGTGAGGTTGCAGATCGAATCTCAGGGGGAAGCGCATTCCACAGCACCGGGGCCCGAATGGAGAACGCTCTCGAACCTGCGGATATCTTCTTGGCTCTTGGATTACTAGTAAATCAGTATTTTCAGAGCGAAGGCTCCGGACCGGAACAAAGGGGGAAATTAAATCTGAAAGATAAGAGGGAGCAAGTCCATGCGTGATTTTGTATACTACCAACAGAACCTTAAAATCACATCTTAAGCTAACAGGTAGCCAATGCAGGTTAGCTAAAATCGGTGTAATGTGATTACTTGTCTTAGTTAAAAGCTTCGCTGCAGCATTTTGTACCAGCTGAAGGCTCTTGATTTTGGACTTCGGGAGACCGGAGAGTAGTGCATTACAGTCATCGAGACGGGAGGTAAAACGTGTGAATTATAATCGAAGAACATATTTTACAAGGTATGTTTTATCCTTTTATGTTGGTACTGTTTGAACATATATGATGGCTGTTGCAATTAACAAGTCGCAGATAATTTAGGATTTGCTGTCATTTTTCTTTCAAAAACTGCTATATGTCCTACTAAATTTATTACCCGATTAATGTTTCTCTTTTCAGCTTTTATTACGAGTTTATCTTGTTTGGAGTACTGTTTCTAATCTCATTGCAAACAAAGTTCACTATGTTATTATCAGTGACAATAAAGAGTATTCTATTCTATTCTATTTCTATTCTATTCTATTCTATTCTATTCTAATGAGTTTTCCATTATAACTGTATGTGACACTTGAAGTCCATTTTAGATTGTCATGATTACCAATGTGATGCACCTGTGCCCGCTCCTAGGACTCTGATTGGCTCCCTGTCTTTCTGTCACCTGTTGTCAGTCCGTCTGCGAACCTCATTGTACTCTAGGCAAGCTTTTTCGACCCTGACTCCCACCTGCCTTTGCTCCAGTCTGTTTCCCGGCTTCGACCTGTTTTTTGATCCTGACCAGTCTACTCTCCTCTCCTGGCTGTCGACTTGTTTCTGATCCCGACCATGTTTTTTGCTCTCCTGCCCCGGCTACTGACCCGTTGTTCTGTTCCCGACACCGCCATCGCTCGCCACGGAAGTCCCACAGAGCGACCTGCTTCTCATGTCCAGCTATCACCGGATCGTGGGCGCAACCCTTTCTCTTTCTTCCAATAAAACTAGTGAGAGACGAAACGCAAGTGGGTCCTGTCTCCGTTCTGGTCCTGACAGAGTTTTCCATTATAACTGTATGTGACAGAAAACTTAAGACCTTTTCCAGGCCTTCATTCAAAGTTATCAAATGTAAAACGTTTTCTACTTGACTTGACCAATTACATAAAAAATACACGCCAATATGTAATATTTCCATAGTATTACTGTAGTCATATTTTTGCAGTATTTATGTTGGAATATTTCTGGTAGAGTATTTTTGCAGTATTTCTGTCATATTTCTGTAGTAGTATTTTGTATTATAGTAATACAGTAGTGGTATTTTTGTAGTAGTATTTTCCTAGTAGGATTTTTGTAGTGTATCTAATAATAATAATAATAATTTCCTTTGTATTGTCATTCTTTGTAACAATGTACACAGAACGAAATGTCGATACACCTGACCCGTTGTAGCGAGCCGATGCAGCCGCAGCCAACAGAGGGCGCCGCCATTATACCAATTAGGTATGACTCGGCCGAGGCGCGTCTGCAGTATTTCTGGAGTGTTTCCATAGTATACTTTTTGTAGTATATCTGTAGTGTCTTTGTAGTCCATTTTAAAAATCCAATAAATATTGCGAATTATTTCTGTATTTGGTAGGAGTAAAATCTAAAATTAATTATTGGTTTCTTTCTTACAAATAACAAAGAAAGAAAATTGATTGGCTATAGATAACAAGATGACTATATTCTAGTGATTACTTTAACTATTCTCTCAAAATGGCAGTGAAGAACTGTAACTTAACATAAACCCTATTTTAATAAAAGAATGCTGTTTGTTTTCCGACGTTGCGCACACGCCAACATTCTGCAACCAATATAGGAAACACTATTTTATTTTTACGTTGTCGTCCACATATCCGGGTTTTTTTTCCGTCCGCGCAGCTGTTATCGGCAAAGGTTTCATATGTGCCTGTAACTAAAGAAGCCATCAATACTGTCACTTCCTAAAGATCTTTATAAATCTTACAAACACACACAGACACACAATAAAGACTCGTAATGGGCTCTTCCCTTTGTCCTTGCGATATCCTGGCAGGAGCAGAGCGCTCTGTACACAGATGCTCGAATCGCTTACTCTGGCTTTTTTTCTTCTTTTTTTTGGCTACATGCACCAAATTGTGTTTGTTGGAAGGTAATGCTTGGGAGGGGTTAGAAATTAAAGGCTTGGGCGAGGGATACGTCCCCGTTAGCAATCTGGTGACGACTAGCCTGGAGCCAAGTCCCCCCCCCCCAATATGTCATTACTTTTAACACAAAGAACTAATTAGCGCCCTGAAGCCAGTGTCATTTGATGAGGGTTGGCCAGACGCACCTATCGACTAATCACTAGTAAATGTAATCATTTTTTACATTTACTAAGCATGCATCAATATTTTATTGATGATAATTATATCTATCTATCTATCTCTCTCCCTCTCTCTCTCTCTCTCTATACATATATATATATATATATCTACATAGATGTATATATATATATATAGATGTGGGCAGCACGGTGGCGCAGTGGTTAGCGCGTGTGCGGCACAGTTCAGGTCTTGGGAACCTCCTGCGTGGGTTCAAATCCAGCTCCAGACTTCCTGTGCGGAGTTTGTATGTTCTCCCCGTGCTTGCGTGGGTTTCCTCCGGGCACTCCGGTTTCCTCCCACGTTCCAAAAACATGCATTTCAGGTGGATTGGCCGGTCCAAATTGTCCCTAGGTGTGAATGAGCGAGCGAGTTGTCTGTCCCTGTGTGCCCTGCGATTGGCTGGCAACCAGTTCAGGGTGTCCCCTGCCCACTTCCCGATGATTGCTGGGATGGGCTCCAGCACCCCCGCGACCCTACTGGGGATAAGCGGTGTAGCTAATGAGATGAGATGAGATATATATATGTATATATATTTGATGTCAAGTCAAGTCAAGTCATGTTTATTTGTGATTCCCTTAATCACAAGGAGTCTCAAAGGGCTGCACAGACCACTGATTATTACAAAGCATAGATTATTATTAAACCGTCCCCTGATCTAAAACCTACATGAGGGCAAGGAAAAACTCAAAAACTTCCAGGATGACCAGGCTGCAATGGATGTTGCAATAACCAATAATAAACAGATATTGTCAATATAAAATATAGAACCTATATTCTGTTGCGAGCGATGGCGGTGTCGGGAACAGTGTTCCGTCTAAGCTGCGCGCTTGCGCAATTGCGCACTGCTTGCACATTCTCAGCGCACAAGAAAATCTAGCCAGCGTACAAAAATGAGGGCTCAAAATTACTAATTAAGAAGCGACTTAAGTCAAAGTTACAGTGCATGAAGGTAAAAATACACGGGTTCCCCTGACGTTGTGTCCTAAATGCGGTATTTTGAAGTCGAGTCGAAGTGGAACGAAGTTGAGTAAAGTTAGTAGAGTTTTTGGGAACCGGCTTCTTCGGCTCGGCTCACTAAAAGGAACCGGCTCTTTCGGGTCCTAAACGGCTCTTCAGGTTGTTTTTGCTTCTTTAATCCCAACATGTCCAAATATTATGTAAAACTATGCACAGAATGACTTAAAAGAAGGGGGGAATGGAACAAAAAAGGAAAAAATACCAAAATGAAAAAGTAGTGAAAAGCTGAGAAAAAAAGAAACAAAAGGAAGAGAAAAAAAGAAGGAAAAATTGAGAAAAAAAGCCAGAAAAAAAGAAAAGAAAGAAACGTAGGAAAAAAGTAAATAGAGAACAAAAAGAAAAAAGTAACAGCTCGGAGAAAACAGACCCAATGAGACTTTTTTTAAAGGATTTTTTTTTTAAAAGTAGAAAAAAAACACAGTAAAAAGAAGAAAAAGTTTGTGTTGCATTCAAATAATTTCCAATGATATCAAGTGAATCTTGTTGCCAACATTGTACTTCCACTAAAAATGTGATTAAGTACAGTTCTGTATCTTACAATTGACTAAATAAGCCCCCAAAAATGTTAATATTATGCAACAAAATATATCAGGAAATAAAAAGAAATGGATATCTTGTGAAAGAATTGTAAGAACAAACAACGTTTGTAGTCCATACAACTTTTGCAATAGTACATAAGTCAATTCATTCAAAATAGAAAAAAAATGTTTGCATTGCCGGAAAATCAGCAATCAGCATGTAACTTGATGTCAAGTTTTGGACATGTTTGATAATAATTATCTTGCCACACTTGGGATTATGGTTGCTCACTGTTGTTACAAGCGTTGCTCACCGACTTTGTGTGAACGCTCAGACCCGTTGAAAATTACAGGGAACATTGGTCGGGAACGGAAAAAACAGGTCAGTAGCCGGGACAGGAGAGCATAAAACGTGGTCGAGATCAGCAACAAATTTAAAGAATTTGCTTATTCTTATATATATGTATAAAATTATAAATATAGAACCTATATTTTATATTGACAATATCTGTTTATTATATGCAACATCCATTGCAGCCTGCTCATCCATGTGAGTGTGGGACTTGAAGAGAAAACACAGACTGAGTAAGGCGCTTCCCGTTTTTGGGTGTTTTGGGAAGGTTTGGGATCGCTCAGCACGAAATGTTTCTATTCACGCTTCAGGTTGCCTGAGACAGAGAACTGAACTCTTGCCCCTACGGTTTGTTTCAATGGGGCCAGTGTGGCGTTGTGATGCTCAGTGAGACATGACACGGCGCCATCTTCCAATCTGCGAGCCACGATTGTGCGGTTCAGTTCTCGATTGTTGGGGCGAAATGCAAAGTGAAGGCTCCCGTTCTAAGAGTTGGACTGGATTTGCATCGATAGGGCGGCCTTCGGAGGCGGGTGGGCTCGCGGGGGCAGGGGGGAGTTCCTCGACCCTCATTATCTGGAAAGAAAAGGGGAGAACTGCCTGCTCGATGGCTGCGACTCAGAGGTTTTATTTTGCAATTCATGAGAAAGTTTTCACATTCTGTCTGTGCTTCTGAAACGCTGGCTTCCATGTTTAAATCTGATTGATACAAACTGCATTAGCTTATACTTTAAATCTCTACCTCCCTTAAGTTTTTGCGCTCCAGAAAGAAAAATCGCCAATACCTAACTTGAAATTTGACCATATTAATAATTGATGACCATTTGACTGTTAGCATGTCCCTGCTTTGGCCAAGCTTCACACCGTTGTAGTGCCCAAATCTTACCAGTCATGGCTCATTATGATTTTCTAGGAAATTGCATTCATACCTAGCATGGAAAATCAATAACATGGCCAGTCTTTAAATGCAAGAATAAGCTACCGCTGCGGGCTTTGATTGGCTCCCTGTCAGTAT
This sequence comes from Urocampus carinirostris, assembly GCF_059441175.1. Classification (NCBI taxonomy): domain Eukaryota; kingdom Metazoa; phylum Chordata; class Actinopteri; order Syngnathiformes; family Syngnathidae; genus Urocampus; species Urocampus carinirostris. The sequence continues at coordinate 18,562,030 of NC_142367.1, forward strand.
TTGAACCCAGTCATGTCTGTCCCCAGGTTTGTCCGTCTGCGAACCTCAGTGAATACTAGGCAAGCCTTTTTCGACCCTGACTCCCACCTGTCCCGTTTTGGCTCCCGTCTGTCTCCGGCTACGACCTGTTTTGATCCTGACCAAATCTGCTCTCCCGTCCCGGGTTTACGACCCTTTTTGTCCCCAACTCCGTCTACTCTCCTGTTCTGGCTTACGACCACGCCTTGCTCTCCCAGTCCCGGCTACCGCCCGGTTGTTCCGTCCCCGACACCGCCATCGCTCGCTACGGAAGATCCACTTCCGTGTTCCGAATACGAGAGCGAGTTGCTTCCCACGTCCAGTGAGCATCGGATCGTTGGCACTGCTCGTCCTCTTTCTTTCAATAAAATTGTGAGAAAACGTTACGCGATTGGGTCTACTATGTGTGCTTGTCATGACAGTATGTAAATCTCTCTGTGCCCTTAACCCTTATGTTGTGTCAGGGTCTCCAGGTGTTCCAAGGTTATAAAATTTAAATTTAACTAAAGTAATTTATTTGTATCAGGGGCGATAAAAATCTAATTACAATAAAAATATACGGTTATGGCTTTGTTAGAATGTTGTATTAACTATATTAAGCGATCCTTCTCTCTTCTTAGTGGTATGGACTGGGTTAGACCCCGGGTCAAAATGGACCCGCATTCGACATTTAGCCATGCCAATTTCTAACACAGCACCAGGGACAAGACAAATATTTTAGTGGTTGACCTAGTACATATTAACCCCAGTGTTCTCGTTTGGCTGCGTCCCTGCGTCCTAGACGCATCATTTTTGCTGGGGACGCATTGGGTCGAATCAAAGTGCGTCCCCGGGACGCAACGTTTTTGACACCAAATTGTCATTATTACCCGATCTATCTAACTCCCAAAAACTGGTAATAACATAAGTTTCTGTTTTAGAAATACCTATCAAATTGGTAGCCCTTTGTGCTAATCAGTGACAAAAACGTAGCTCTCTGGTTATAAAACATTAGTAACCCCTAGTTTGGGTAACTTACCCAACCGTCAAACAGAAGTACATTTGGGTATTAGGGAACATCAGAAGATACTGTAAGTTTCCCACTGGTTGGTGTAAACCTTTAATCTAAATTATACTTTTCGAATATGCATTGCCACAAATCCTGCTACACAACTTCGTAATGTGTTATTTTAGAAAACGAGATGAGGTAAAAGTGCTAAATTCTCTTGAAAACTGAATCAAGTAACTGGGATTTTTTTTCATGCTTTGATACTACCTTATTCCAAACTCTGCACCCCTTCCATTCCTTGAGTACTAAAAACCATTGTGTAAGACAGGGGTGTCAAACTCATATTTACTCGGGGGCCACACGATAGAACAAACATTCTGTCGGGGGCCGGACTTGTAGATTAAAGAGAAAGAAAAAGAGAGATAAAGAAATAAGAGAAAGAGGGAGGGAAAAGGAGAGAGGGCGGGGCAAAGAAAGAAAAAAAGGGAGAGGGAGGAAAAAAAGGGAGAACAAGAAAGAAATCCAAAGAGAAATAGAAAGACAGAAGGAGAGAAAGGAGAAAAGAAAGCGCGAAGGGTAGGAAGAGAGGAAGAGAAAAGAGAGAAAAGGAAAAAAGGAAGTTAGAGCAAAAGAAGTTAAAAAGACACACAGAGAGAAAGAGACAAAGAGCAAGAAAGGAAGAGAAAAAGAGAGACATAGAGAGTGAAAGACAGAGACAGAGAGTGGGAGAAAAAGGGTGGAAAAGAGAGCGAGTGAGAGAGAGAAAGACATACAAATACAGTGTCTTTGCTCGAGGCACCTGGCTTTGGCAACATCAAGTTGACATATTTCAACCTGCAGCTTGTTTTTCTCTTGCGCTTCTCTGAGCATTGTCTCGCGGGCAGCATCATGTTAACTGAATTCATTGGCCGTTTGAGTGATAGAAATCAAACATCCAGTCAATCCGAAGCAAGGATAATCCATCCGTTGATCATAGACCCCCGCTCGCCTTTGAGGAAGCACTCTTTCCTTCGAAATTTCTCCATGTTTCATCTACTCTCCCTCAGGGGTTCCTATGCTCGACCGGCCGAAGCTGCTGGCTATTGATTCCAAAGGGGGGCAGCAAGGGGTGGAGTTTGGTCAAAGTGTGTGTCGTCTATGCATGGGTCTTCACCTCAGGTCCACTTGTTGTGATTGACTCGGGAGGTGTGAATACAAAGGGACGGGGAATGAGACGGAAGGTCAAAATGCAGCCTGGGGGCCTCAGCTGGTAACTGGAGTGGCAGGTGGAAAATTGGGACAGACCCCGTCGGTTGCGTGCTGTGTCATGCGGCATGTTCAGAAACCGATGAAATATGCAGCATTGGGATTTCTACTCCCCGCTAGCTTTAATGTGTTCATGACGTTCAGGTAACGGCTAAATAGCATCGATTGTTTTCTCTTTGAAACCTTGGAGTGCATGAGTATGAGTCAGTATGCATGAGTGTGTTATGAGGCCTCTCATTGCCTACGTATGGGGGGACATCGAGGGTGGGTCTATTGTGGCGACTCCTGTCCACTTCCAAGAGACATCCATCATAGAGGTGCCCGGAGGTCTCCAGGGAGGGTCTTAATGAGCGCCCAGCCGCCCCGCGCGTCTGGACCCGGTGACGATGGCTTACAAAACGGATTCCCCATCGACCGCACCTGAACCCCACTTAATTGCTCAATAAACAAAACCGCTTGGTGAAAAGCCAGTTCAGGAGGGTTTATATTTTGAACTGTACTGGTTTCTTTCCTAAAACCTGACTCAGCATTCAACTGTCATACTATTTAATGAATCAGGGTTAAGTTCTGGAATATCAATGGTGATCAGAGTCGAACTGTACTGTTAACGTTTAGCAGCCAAACTATTAAACTAGATCAGAGTCTCTTTTGTGGAGAAATTCACAGCCCTAAAATCTTGATCCAAAAGTTGATAGAGACCAGTGTTCTCGTTTGCCCGCGTCCCTGCGTCCTAGACGGATCATTTTTGCTGGGGACGCATAGTGTCAAATCAACGTGCGTCCCCGGGACGCAGCTTTTTTGACACCAAATTGTCATTCTTACCCGATTACTTTTTTTTTTTAACAGATTTACCGCACTCCAAACTTTTCGTCAGGCAGATCCGCCATCGTTGTTTTGGTCTCGCAAAACGAGATCTCGTTGTTTCGAGATGACGTCATTGTTTTGGTGGTTGTCGAGTGAAAGAGAAGTATGCCTCCGTAAAAACAGTTGGTATTAGGTGCAAATCAACAAAAAATTGGTCAGTTCTTCAGTGTCAGTAATAAGTCGAAACATAATACAGAATGTGGTAACAACGGCAATAATTCCGTCACGAAAAAACGGCGGAAAAATTCTTCAGAAGACCGCGAAGGCAAGGAAAACACGTGTTTTGAAGTGAACGATTCGACGAAAGATACACAAAAGAATACTCCTAGCAAGAAAAGGACTTTTCTGGCAAAATGGACTACTTTATATTCCTGGTTACGCTATGAGGAGGATGATAATGGAGGCTACATGTTCTGTGATGCCTGCACCCAGCGTGACAAAAAAATGGATTGCATAAATCATTTCGCAATACGAACTTTCAGAAAAGCACATTGGATCGGCACAACGGCAATGAAAACCACAAATTAGCTATGGAAATTCCGTTGCGGCGATTGGACCTCGAGAAGGCATTACAACTGTGGCTTGACAGCAAACTACGAAGAATATATGAACTGAAAAATCTGAAGTGATTAAAACTGCATGAATATATAGACTAATATTTCAGCAAAATTATTTTGTATAATGTACAATATTTTTGTGAACTGAAAAATCTGAAGTGATAACTGCTTTGTATTACCAATTAAGTGTGATGATTAAAACTGAATGAATATATGGATTGATATATTTATTTATATATTTGTCGCCGATTTACAATTTCAACCTCGATAACACTAAATTTTGGGGACCCATAGATCTCTGTTGGGACCCATAGATTTTTGAGCATGCACAGGTAAAATGAACACTGTAGAGACCCCGTTTAAGTCCTACACTGAGGTTTGGTTTCCTCTCTCTCGCCCTTTAACTCATCCTTATTTAGTCACTCTAATTTCCACCCCACAGCTGATATCCCTTGTCCTGATATCCCTCCAATTACACCTCTTCCTCTTCACTATTTAAACGCTCTCTTTCCATGGCTTGGTGTTAGTTTGTTGCCTATCTTGTCCCAGAGTACCGAACCCTTGCCTGCCCTTCTGGCTCACAAGTGCAGCCTGCTGAATTATTAGATTACCATCATTGCTGCCTAGAAGATCCATGACCCATCACCTACCACTTGTACCACAACTCCTGCCTATAGTGTTGTATATACTGTTGCCTCGATACTTGACTCCTCGTGTACCGAACCCTACTCAAAGTAAAGACTACTGCACTAATAGGTATCGGTATTGTGCTTCTGCACCTGTGAGTGGGGCCCTGACAGACCCTCAGCTTGTATGCTAAATCTGATGTTTGATCAAAAAAGAAACTACAGTTTTAATAAAGTCAAAATGCCTGTAAAGTCTAAAATGTTTTTTTGGCCTCACGTTACGGCATTTTTGTTTGTTTGTGTGTATGATGAGTAACGTGTCTAAGATGCCTGTCTGTTATCCGTCAAGAGCAAGAAAAATCTGGGTCTGCTATTCGTTTTTGTCACAGGCAATATCCTATTCGCTGAATTACTTCCCACAATACCATTTGGTCTCTTTATTTAGTTCAGAATAGTGCCTGCTCTGTAAAGACTTTCCGCAACAGTAATATGTATTCTAAATTTTATGGTAATGCTAAAGAGAGAACCAAGAACTTTATAACATTTGAAACTTGCGATAATATGGGGTATCGGAGCTAATTAACAACGGGTTCTGTATGCCGATATATGGTATTTACACTTTGCGATCCCCACCTCAAAACAGATTAATGTTGTATATCGGTGGTCTCCTGTATAGTGGTCTAGATATGTTGTTGATCTTTCAAACCTGACCGTTAAGTTGACATTGACACCAGATAGAATCAAGCTCCGAAGCTAGGCCGATAAAAAACGGTCATAATTATCGATAAATGTGAATGTGCCTTGAAAACAAAATCAGCAAATGTTGGTGGGCTTGAAAGGCAGAACTTTCTCAGGTATGCAACACAATCCAAGGACATCGGTTGAATAGAATAGAATAGAATAGAATAGAATATACCTTTATTGTCATTGTTACAAATGGGCTAACATATTGTGACAACGAAATTGGGCATGACACTCCAGTTTTACACATTCAAGTGAGGTATGAGCAAGAAGATAAAGGAACAAGAGAAGATAATGTTATAAGACAAGGGGGATAAGGCTATAGTTATAATTTACATGGTATTTAAACAAAAAATGTCGGCATGTGGGATGTTACATACAGGGTTGTCGTGATAACGTCGGTATCGTAACGGTTGTGCAATATTGCATTTGGTGCAAAGTCATCATAGTGCAAAAATAGTCAGCATGAAACAGGAAACAGGAGATCATACCATGATGTTGTCATGTCATGATTACTGATGTGACTCACCTGTGCCCGCTCATTTGGCGCCGCGGGTTCTGTCACTATTTGAACCCAGTCCTGTCCGTCCCCTGTTGTCAGTCCGTCTGCGAACCTGAGTGTATACTAGGCAAGCATTATTTTAACCCTGATTCCCATCCGTCCCGTTTTTGCTCCCTTCTGTCTCCGGCTACGACCTGTTTCGCTCCTGACCACATCTGTTCTCCCGTCCGTCTTACGACCTCTTTTTGTCCCCGACTACGTCTACTCTCCCGTTCTGGCTTACGACTCGTTTCCGACCCCGACCATGCCTTGCTCTCCCAGTCCCGGCTACCGACCAGTTTTTCTGTCTCTGACACCGCCATTGCTCGCTGCGGAAGATCCACTTCCGTGTTTGGATCCTAGTCCGAATCCCAGAGCGACTTGCTTCCGCGTCCAGCGAACACCGGATCGTGGGCGCAGCCCTTCCTCTTTCTTTCAATAAAGCTTGCGGTAAACGTCACGCAATTGGGTCCTGTTTCCGTTGTGGTCCTGACAGATGTACCAGATTGCCGTAAAAGTAGTTGCCCTTAAACTTTGAGTCCACTATTCAGCTGCCATTCTAGGCACCTTTACCCTGAATCCATCTGCAACAAAATACCAAGTCAAAAGTCAATTTTCATCCCAGCAATTTTTAATGGAGGTTATAGAAGCTCGTGGAGTGAAAGAGCTTGCGTGTAACGTGAGCTCTTGTGTTGCAGATAATCCCGCTGATGCAGGATAAAGCTTCCTGCTAATTGTAAGAGAAGCCGAACCGACCGACGTAAAGCGCTCCGAATGTTGGACTCGACCCAAGGTCAGAGAGAGGAGATGGACTTATCGATCCCGGGTAACGCCGAGACCGTGATCCGATCCCGCTTTAGACCGGCGAGGCGTCTTGGATGCGGACTCGGGTCTTTATTGACCCTGCAGAGGTGGGTTGCATCCTGGATAGGTTAACACTTTGTAGACCCTGCCCCAATTGAAACCACTTGCTGTCACCACGCGGATGATGGTTTGTGGCCCCCGCTTTTAATAAATAGTAAAATGATGACTCACAACACGTGGTAAGCTTTCTCTCCTGGCTTTGATCTCTTTTGATCTCCGGCAAAACTAACATCAAATGCGACAGAAACAAAATGAAAATAAATCCAAACAGCTTGCCAACATCATTTTTGCCGTTCCATGTATTCCGTTACTCCCCAAGCCTGCACAAAATTTAGTCATTTTATTCATATATAGTTTCTTTTGTCTTTTATTAGCATATTTGGTATTGGAGTAATCCAAAAGTAATTGAAAGTAATCCAGTTAAAGTAACCCTACCCAACCCTGTATATATAATATGTTTTTATTTACTACCTTTCAGTACTTTCATTATCGGCCATAAAAATACTTTGTTCACGACAAATCGCTGTCTATTTCAGAGCTCGCCTCACGTGTTGTGTTAATGGGATTCGCCAGTTTGAAAGTGTTGTGTTACTTCAATGATGTCACAACCCTAAAGCATCAAGCCAAATGGGTCAACTTTGGGACTAAATCTCTCGAGTCACATACTTTTCAATAGTTTTTCAGTCATTTTCCATACTTCGTAGTACATTGTTCTAAATGTTACAATTTTTTGGGGGGAGAGGCATTTTCTGGGTGTTTTTTTGGGTCGCTTTGTTGTCATGATTGCTGATTCAGGGCACCTGTGACTACCCAATTGGCACCAACAGCCCTGAGCGCTGATTGGTTCAAACTCTCTTTGTAAACCCATGGCTTCCAAGAGGAAGCTGTCAGAGTTTTTCCTTGCCCTGGTGTAGGTTTCACATCAGGGGATGTTGTAATGGCGGTCTGTACAGTGATTTAAGGGCTATACAAATAAACATGACCTGACCCATACTCTGTTTCCCATTGCCCACAGGCAATGTTCCCTGTAATTTTCCACGGGTCTGAGCGTTCACACAAAGTCGGTGAGCAACGCTTGAAACAACAGTGAGTAACAGCAATCCCAAGTGTGGCAAGATAATTCATTATCAAACATCCCAAAACTTAACATCAAGTTACATTTTGCGGAGTTTCCGGCAATGCAAAATGATTTTTCTCTTTTGAATGAATTGACTCTGGTACGATTGCAAAAGTTGTACGGCCTACAAACGTCGTTTGTTCTTACAATTCTTTCACAAGATATCCATTTCTTTTTATTTCCCGATATATTTTGTCGCATAATATTAACATTTTTGGGGGCTTATTTAGTTGGTTGCAAGATACAGAACTGTACTTAATCACATTTTTTTGTGGAAGTACAATGTTGGCAACAAGATTGACTTGATATAGTTGGAAATTATTTGAATGCAACACAAACTTTTTCTTCTTTTCTGTGTTTTTTTCTACTTTTTTAAAAAATCCTTTAAAACAATCTCATTGTGTTTATTTTTTTCCGTGCTGTTACTTTTTTCTTTTTGTTCTCGATTTACTTTTTTCCTACGTTTCTTGCTTTTCTTTTTTTCTGGATTTTTTCTAAATTTTTCCTTCTTTTTTTCTCTTCCTTTTGTTTCCTTTTTTTCTCAATTTTTCACTACTTTTTCATTTTGGTATTTTTTTCTTTTTTGTTCGTTTCCCCCCTTCCTTTAAGTCATTTTGTGCATAATTTTACATCATATTTGGTCATGTTGGGATTGAAGAAGCAAAAACAACCTGAAGAGCCATTTAGGACTCGAAAGAGCCGGTTCCTTTTAGTGAGCCGAGCCGAAGAAGCCGGTTCTCGTCGAACTCTACTAACTTAACTCAACTTCTTTCTACTTCGACTCGACTTCAAAATACCGCATTTAGGACACAAGGTCAGGGGAACCCGTGTATTTTTACCTTCATGCGCTGTAACTTTGACTTAAGTCGCTTCTTAATTAGTAATTTTGAGCCCTGATTTTTGTGCGCTGGCTCGATTTTCTCGTGCGCTGAGAATGTGCGAGCAGCGCGCAATTGCGTACGCGTGCAGCTTAGAGGGAACACTGCCCGCAGGTAAATTGAGTTTGAGACCCCTTTCCTAAACACTATCCATCAAGTTTTGCGTCTTTCTTGTCCTAGCAACCTGACGACACAAAACCACAATTCAATCCCCTTTCTCTCGGTGAGTCGTATGTTTTGATGAAGTGACGTGAGCGCATCATGAACTCCGATCGTATGGTGACCCGGGGTTAGAGGTTAATTCACAGCGCCGACAGCCATGTCAAGCGGCTTGGAGCTCCGTGAGCTCCATCTGGCCCTTAGGGACACCGGACTGTCTACTGTCAGACTTACGTCTCTTGCTAGCCGCACTGTCCCCTTAACACTTAAAGGTATTCCCAAATTCTTAAACATTCGAAATATGAGGATATAGTACCGTAAATTCCGGACTATAAGCCGCTACTTTTTCCCCAAACGTTCAACCCTGCGGCTTATTCAGTGATGCGGCCAATTTATGTCATTTTTCTAACGGCCGCCAGCGGAGCTCGAGTACAAAAGGTAAGATTTAGACCGGTGGAATATATGCACCGAGGAAGACTGCAACTTCTTGGCTTGTGCATAAATTAAATTAGCGTTAACATACCCTCATCATGCAAAATGCAAAAAGAAGGGCACATGACGCAGCTTTCAAGCTAAAGGCAATCGAGCAGTCCAATAAAGAAGGAGCGAGCATGTTGCTAGCGTGTTTTGGAATAAGGGAGCGTAGGACGTCTATATGACAAAGTTTCTTTCCGACACTGAGGAAGACGACTTTGATGGCTTCAGTTCTAAGGAGGAAGATGAGGACCGTTTACCGTGATTTTTACAAGTACGGTATGTTTATTTTAACAGACCCGTTTACTGTGTATTGCTAGCGTGTTGCTACCATTAACTGCCCTGTCACAGGCACCGTTTGGGATGAAATTTATATTATTATTATTAAAGCTTTGAAAACTCTCTCGGTGTACCGTCTTTCTTTGTAAATATGTGTAACCATGTATAATATGTATTTGCAACTGTATATTTTTGTAATGTATTTATTTCAGACACTTATTCTGATATGTTTTGTACGGGCAAATCAAAAAGAAGGGGCAAAAAAAACGGGGGCTGACGGGAAGTGGAGTAAAGGTGAGACATGTTTGTGGACGCGGCGGACAATAGTGGATATATATTTTTCCCACCCTTACCTTTGGAAATATACACTTTTTTCCTTGGATTACTTTCAACAGGACCCGGACTCTGTAGGTCTGCATCAAACCTTAAGTACCGGTATCATTTTCCGTTCATTTTGCCGGCTGTGATTTTTGGACTGTGTACTTTAATGAAGCACATTCAGTTTCAATCGCTGGACTTAAAGTCTGGTTTGGGTCCATTTTTGTTTTTTAATGTGGGCGCATGCGGCTTATATACAGGTGCGGCTTGTGTAAGTACAAAATCGGTTTTCCTCTTAAAATGTGGTGGGTGCGGCTTATAATCAGGTGCGCTCTATAGTCCGGAATTTACGGTACATGTTTTTTTTTTTTTTTCATAAAATCTATAAATATTAAATCTGTATATTCCAATTATTCTCTGACACAATGCATAGTGAAGTCAGCCTGTCCTGTCTTTGACATCCTGAGATGTGACGCCAGCACACTGGCAAGTCGTTCCCATTACTCAAGACAGACATAATCATTCGTAATATAATGTGTCATGATTGCTAACTCTGGTCACCTGGAGCAATCATGTGGGCGCCTGCTGATTGGCTGACGCTTCGTTCTTTAGCGCGCTGCGCCCAGACTTCTTCGTCAGAGTATTACGATTGTAACTCTGTGTGACTCTCCTGATGGCCCGTTTCGTCTAGAACTCTGTTTACCTGTTTCTGCCTGCCTCCGACTTGACCTGCTTCCGTCCCACGCTACGATCTTTTCTCCAGCCCCGGTAAACTTGACCTGCTTGACTTCTGCCCTCCGATTGGCCACCCGATCCGAAGCCTTCTTTCCGGCTCCGCTGTTGACGGCTGACAGCCATCTCGTCTCCCGCAAGCCCTGATCGCTTCCCTAAATAAATAACTGAAACGTATGCTCTGGGGTTTTCTGGTCTGTTCTGGTCTCCTGACCTAATGGATCAAAGCGAGTGAGCCGTTTGAGAGCCGGCTCTTTAATGAGTTGAGCCGAAAAAGCCGGTTCTCTAAAAAGAGACGGACTTTCACTAGACAACTCGAACTGGAGATCGGCGTGCAGACGAAAACTCGAACCGCGAGACCAAAACAACAATGGCGGATCTGCCTGACGAAAAGTTTGGAGTGCGGTAAATCTTTGTTAAAAAAATGATAATGACAATTTGGTGTCAAAAAAGTTGCGTCCCGGGGACGCATGTTGATTTGACACAATGCGTCCCCAGCAAAAATAAGTTTTGTGCTAAAGTGAATCGGAAAAAACACTAAAAACTGAAGAATGCAGTCCAATAGGCAATGAAGGATAAGTCCGGGTTTATGGGATATTTGCGGTGCAACATCGATATTTTACAACAGTAATTATATTCATTCCGTCGAATTTTAGTATGGTCGTTCCCGACGCCGTGTTCCCGATTTACAAGCAAACTGCGCTTCATAATGAAACATTTTCAAAATGATCTATATGGAAAAGGGACAGGAACTGGTAATTAGATCGAACTCGATCCCAGAAGAATGATTTTAAACACAACCAATCTGTGGTCAGGAAACAGTCACCCTCTCATTAGCCTTGTCACTCAACTCAAACGCTCGAATTCCTATAGCAGTATATCTAATTTTCTGGCACTATAATGTTTTTTTTTTCTCTAGATATGTCTCTCAGGGACATTCTTTCGTCATTATCGGCCATAAAAAAACTTTGTTCACGACAAATCGCTGTCTATTTCAGAGCTCTCCTCACGTGTTGTGTTAATGGGATTCACCACTTTGAAAGTGTTGTGTTACTTCAATGATGTCACAACCCTAAAGCATCAAGCCAAATGGGTCAACTTTGGGACTAAATTTCTCAGGTCACCTGGTGTGTGGAATATTTTGCAACATATTTGTATACTTGTGGGAACGAACACTATACGTTCTGTGCCTAATTGAGGGGAAACAAATTATGTTCGGGAATACCTTTAACCATCAAAACTGCTTGGAGTAGACCTTAACTTTCAAACTTTACTCTAAAACCATATGTTAATCCAAAAATGGAGTCATCAATGTGGTAGCCCCCTAAGAGCGTTTTCAACCATACTAATAATAATAACATGATAATTACAACCTGGTAACAACAAAATAATGACAACATAGTAATAACATGATACGTCATTTTAGAAATGCATAACGAACTGGTAGCACCACACCAGGGGTGTCAAACTTATTTGAACTCGGGGGCCACTCGATAGAAGAAACATTCTCTCGGGGGCCAGACTTGTAGATTAGGGAGAAAGAAAAAAAAGAAGAAATAAGGGAAAGAGAAGGAGAGAAAAGTAGAGAGCGAAAGGAGAAAGAGAGAGAGAGAGAGAGAGAATTGACAGAGAAATATAAATAATATGGAGAGAAAGGGAGAGACAGTAAGGAAGCAGAAGAAAGTATGGGAAAGAAAGAGAGAGAGAGAGAGAAGAGGAGAAGGAGATTAAGAGAAATAATGAAAAAAGGAAGGAAGAGAGAGAGAGAGAGTGAAAACATATATATATTTATAGAGAGAGAGAGAAAGAAGTGAAAGAAAGTAGGAAGAAAAAAAGAGGGATAAAGGGAGCAACACAACTGAAAAGAAAGAAATAAGAGAGAGAAATAGAAAGTGAGTGGGAAAGACAGAAATAAGTGAATAACAAAACCAAGAAACCTAGAAAGAGAAAGAGAGCCCGGAGCAGTAGAAAAAATGTAGAGAGAGATAGGGAGAGTGAGATGAATAAGGGAGAAAGAACGGCAAGAGAGGGGTAGAGACAGGGAGGAAATGAAAGAAATTAGAGGGTGGAGGGATAGAGAGAGAGAGAGAGAGAGAAAGAGAGAGACAGAGAGAGAGAGAGAGAGAGAGGGAGAGAATTGACAGAAAAATAAAAAATATATATGGAGAGAAAAAAAGAGACAGTAAGGAAGCAGACAAAAGTATGGGAAAAAAGGAGAAAAAGAGAGAAAAAAAGAAAGAAAGAGAGGGAGAGTCCGAGAGAGAGAGAGAGAGAGAGAAAAGGGGAGATTGAGATTAAGGGAAAGAATGGAAAGGAAGGAAGAGAGTGAGAGAGAGCGAAAACATATATATGTAGAGAGAAGAAGTGAAAGAAAGCTTGAAGAAAAAAAATAGAGAAAAAGGGGGAAACACACATAGAAGGGGAGAGAGAGAAGAGGAGAGAAGAGAGAAGCGGAAAGCAAGGAAGAGAGCCAGAGACCTGATTGGCTGTTGGAGTCCTTTTTAAACTCCCGTCTTCCGAAAATAACTCGTCAGACCGTCTGCAATCCTATGATCTTAGCTAGGCAAGCTTTTGTACTCTCCGACATTATCCTGCCCTGTTTCCTGCCTGATACCTGTTGCCGACCTCTTTTCAGGACCTGTTTCTGGTTTGCTCCTCTGCCCCGGCCATCGACCTGTTTTTCTCTCTGCTAACAACTACCCTCGCTTTACACGGAAGTACCACTTCCGCGTTCCTGCTATCTGCCCCGTGACCGACGATCATCGGATCGTGGATGCAAGCACTGTTCGTGGGGTCAGTGCGGCCTAGACAAGAATGATGTTTACAGAAAACAGCGAGAACGGAGACAAGGATTGACGCCGGAGGAGCCTGTGACGCGGGAAAGGAGACATTGTTTGGAGAAGTTGTTCTGATAAGCTTTGTGGGTGTGAGTTTTTTAGACGTGGCGGCGCCTTTCGGCGAGGAGGTGGTGAAGCTGGCACCTGACCCGCCCCATGGGAGGGGCCTTTGTGACGCACCGGTCAGACGAGGTGGCAACTAGGTGGTGGCCACGTGAGAAGTCAGCAAGCCCCATGGGGGAGGAGCCAATACCCCAGCTTGTGAAAAAACGTGGACGGAAGACGGAAGAAGAGATGGGAGATCAGATCGAGAATGACAGGGAGGCTCGAAGAAGACTAATTAGACTAATGTCACGGAACCGGACTGGGGAGGCAGGAAGGGTGAACTCAATTGCGTAACAATCAGTTACTTTTATTTAGAAAATAAAAGTTGTCCAACACGCAGGGACAAAAAACAAAACACAAACAGGCTTACAGGCAAACAGGAACTCAGACTAGGTAATACTTACAAAACGGGCTTAAAGGTACTAACTCAGACAAAGGGGCATGACAGGTCTTCCTTGAGTCAAACAAAATAGAACAGAGCAGAGCAATACGGAGCAATGCAATGAACCAGCAACCGGCAGTCCCCAAACCAGCCCTTCCCAAACGTAATTAGGACAATCTGTGTCAGCCGGTGTCAAGGGGCGGGACCAGCTGGTTGTCATGGCGACTATACAGGACATGACAACTAATTCGACAATAATTCGGCTAAATTCGATGGAATTCACTGAGTTAAATACTTTAAGAAAATAAATCTGCTCCGTGTGAAAATGCCGGCAATCTGTTCAGAAAAGAAATGAAATGAAATGAAATGATCTGCTTTTTTATAGCGCTTTTCAAGTCAATGACTTCCCAAAGCGCTTTACATTGTGCTTCACATTTCCCAATAGCGGCCGTGATCTGTGCAGCCATGTAAGGCGCTAACCTGCTTATTGGGGGTATTGGGGGTTCAGTGTCTTACCCAAGGACACTTCGACATGTAACACGGACAAGCCAGGATTCGAACTGGGATCCCTTAATCCTAAAACGATCGCTCAACATCCTGAGCTACCGCTGCCCCAAATGAAATGATCTGCATTTATATAGCGCTTTTCAGGTCAATGACTTCCCAAAGCGCTTTACAATGTGCTCCACATTCCCCAATAGCGGCCTTGTATTGCAGCTTATTGGGGGTATTAGGAGTTCAGTGTCTTACCCAAGGACACTTCGACATGTAACACGGACGAGCCGGGATTCGAACTGGGATCCCTGGATCCCAAGACGAGCGCTCTACCTCCTGAGCTACTGCCGCCCCTAAAGGAGCATGCATTGTTAGGAGAATGAAGTTTGTGTCTGGTTAATGGAGTCAGATTACTAATTCGAACAATTTGGTAAAAGATACGTTTGTAATGTAGTTTCTTCCCTAACAATATCTGAAGTGGAAAGTGTGTATATACAGTATATGCGTGCGTGTGACATTATTGAGGCAAGCCAATATTGAGCCTTAGCAAAATTCAGTAAGCTGGTTAGCATTTGATAACACAGTCCACATTTGGCTCCACTCTTAATCTCTGAGATTGGGATCATATTTAGCGGGTTTAACGCGCAACCGTTGCACAAAACTGGTTCTTACTCTAGAATTCCAAAATCGGTTTCTTGATTTTACCCACGACCGCTTTCACTTTCTGAGTAGAAGTTTGGCATGGCAACATCTGGCGGAGGCTCCACAGATGATTAGCGAGCGACTCATCCTAAGGTCTCGCGCTCCATGCTAACGCGCACGCATGCCAGATGGCGCGTTCGCTAGTTCGGATTGTCGGACGAAACTGGGCAGAAGCGTTGCACGATCAGTTTTTTTTTCTTATCCTCGCAACAACATCAGGAAAGTGAGAGAAACTCAGAAGGTGTCGGGAAACAGATCGGGAAGCAGGAAGTCGGAACTCATATGCGTAGACGATCTGTCACTTTAATTAGGAAATAAAAGTTGTCCAACACACGAACGGACCAAAAAGAAATCAAAACAGGTGTAATGGCAATCAAAATTACAAACTAGGCATTACTCAGATCAAACAGGCATAAACAGGTCTTCAACAAGGTAAAGCAATGGTCTGGCAACGAGCAGTACTCCAAAAGCAATCAGTCCAATGCGTCTCAGCCGGTGTCAAGGGGCGGGGCCAGCTGGGCGCCATGACAACCGTGCAGGACATGACATAAGGAACTGCATAATTAGGAAGACAGTAGAGGATTTGTTTACGTGCCAATTTTGTGATGCCCATACTAGAAAGCATCACTTTTGCAATTTTTGTCACGAACTAGGACAGGAAACAACAATGAGAACCCAATCGCGTAACGTTACTCACAATCAGGGTTGGGTAGGGTTACTTTAACTGGATTACTTACAACTACTTTTGGATTACTCCAATACCAAATATGCTAATAAAAGACAAAAGAAACTAAATATGAATAGAATTATGACTCGCAACACGTGGTAAGCTTTCTCTCCTGGCTTTGATCTCTTTGATCTCCGGCAAAACGAACATAAAATGCGACAGAAACAAAATGAAAATAAATCCAAACAGCTTGCCAAAATCATTTTTGCCGTTCCATGTGTTCCGTTACTCCCCAAGCCTGCATAAAATGTAGTCATTTTATTCATATTTTGTTTCTTTTGTCTTTTCTTAGCATATTTGGTATTGGAGTAATCCAAAAGTAATTGAAAGTAATCAAGTTAAAGTAACCCTACCCAACCCTGCTCACAATCTATTGGGGAGAAGAGGAATGCGCGCACACTTGATCCAGGGATCGATGGTCGCGGAAGTGGACTAAAGAGTGGTCAAAATCAAAAAGATCGGGCTGAAAATAAAACAGGATCAACCACGGGCAAATTCACAGGACTTGGCATATCACACAGAGTCTAGCAGAAGTTTCTCAGACGCTCTGACACCAGGCGACTCACAAGACCGCGTTTAAATAGTCCGACAGGAATCTGTCAACGCGTTTCAGCTGGTGTCAATGGGCGGGGCCAATTGGGCGCCGTGGCAACCGTGACAGAACCTAGCCCCACACGGCAGGGACCAATTGGGCGCCATGGCAACCATGACAATTTTAATAATATAAAGAGAATTATATAAATTCTTAATATACGAGATCAATTCGTTCCCGTGTAATTTGCTGCCTCAGGACCAGGACAAATCCTGGTGTTCACCAGAAGATCCTGAAGTGTCACGGACCAGGAACGGAGACGGGACCCAATTGCGTTTTACTCAGCTTTATTTAGAATGAGGAAAGAACCTGCATCCACGATACGATGATCGTCGGTCACGGGTAACACATAGCTGGAACGCGGAAGTGGCATTTCCGTGTCGAGCGAAGGTAGTCGTTGTCAGCGAGAAAAAACAGGTCGATGGCCGGGGGCGGAGGAGCAAAAACATAAACGGGTCCAGAAAAGAGGTCGGCAACGGGAATCAGACGGAGAACAGGGCAGGATAGAGTCAGGAGTCACAAAGGTTTGCCTATCGTATAGCGTAGGTTCACAAACGTTCCGACAAATGTTGACAGGAAAGCGGGGGTTTAAAAAAGAGGAAGCAGCCAATCAGCGTCCACAGCAGAGCAGACTCAGGTGCCCCGCATCAGTAATCATGACATGTAGGAGAACATCCCACCATCAGTTTGTGCCCTCAAACTCAACCACTCTTGGCTCGTGCAGCAGGACCACAATCCGAAACACTCCAGCAAGACCACTTCTGAATGTCTTAAAAAAATACAAAATGAAGGTCCTGGAGTGGCCAAGTAAGTGTCCGGATTTAAATCTAACTGAGAAGCTATGGTGTGACCATGAACGAGCAGTTCATGCTAGAAAACCCTCTAATATGGCAGATTTGAAGGATATGTGCAAAGAAGAATGGGCCAAAATTGCTCCGCAGTGTTGGGAAATATTCACTACCAATTATCGTAAATGTTTGATTTCTGTTATCCCTTCCGAAAGTGGCCCAGCTCGCTATTAAGTTCAGGGGCCAATTACTTCTTCACAAAGGGCCACATAGGTTTAGATTTTTTTGTGCCCGGATAAATTGAAATTACATTTCAAAACTGTATTTGTATTCCCAAGGGTTGTCTCTGTTTTATGTTAAAATTGGTTTGATCAAAGCGGCGCCGCCACCAAGTTATCTCTCACTTTTTGTGATTTATTGTTTTATTGTCTGCTCCTATTGTCTTGCCGACCTCGGTGTTTTTCTTCCCGTTTGACAACTACGCTTTGGATGACTTTCTATCCTATCGTTATGGGTTTTAGCGCACATAAATGCGTTTATTCGAGGAATCAACTCCCTGCCCTGAAGAATTCTCGTGCCGGCGTGATGAGGGGGGCTATGGTGGAAGAAGAGCCGGAGCTAGCTAAGCGGCTAGCGGCGTTATAAGTCTTCAGTACCATCTGTAATCATGGTAAATGTGAACTCACTACCAAATAAGACCAACGAGTGCTGGTGGAAAACATCGCAGCGTACAGGGAGCGCAGTTGCTGTGTTTTGCGGGAACGTGGATCACGTTTAGCACCCCGGACGCTAACGTGTAGCCACCCGGAGCTACCCGGAGCTATCCGGCTTCAGCGCCGCTATACAGAGACACGAAAGCCTACGAGAATCGGAGAGGAGACGGACTCGCTAACACGAGGTGGTGTATCCCTGGACACAAAGAAAAAGATTTTCATCCGCCGCAGGGATGTCGAACTTTTGGACTGGCGTGTGACGTCATCCACTCCGCTACAAGCACCCCTGGGGCATCATGTTAATCTGTTAATAAACAACAGGGTAGACTGCTGGAAGTGTGAATTTCCCTACGGGGATGAATAAAGTATCTATCTATCTATCTAACTATCTATGATCTGAAACCTTTGTGAGTCATAAATATTCAAAAAAAAATTACTTTTTCATAATACTGTAACTAAAAAAAACATTGATCTGTTCCTGGGCTCCAAAAAGCATCCGAGTTAACATTGAATAGCTATCAAGTCGATCTTCTTAATAGTTGAAACACATTCAAATAGTAATCGAACACAAAATTACAGTAATAAGATAAACAAAATGACTTGGGGCCTATTCCATTACTTCCACTCTCATCTACCCACTTTGTCTTGTTTACCTTCCTCTTTTCCCTTGCCCTTCTTGGTGGGGACAAGGGAATGGATCAATTGGGAACAGGGTTGGGTAGGGTTACTTTAACTGGATTACTTTCAATTACTTTTGGATTACTCCAATACCAAATATGCTAATAAACTAAATATGAATAAAATGACTAAATTTTGTGCAGGCTTGGGGAGTAACAGAATACATGGAACGGCAAAAATGATGTTGGCAAGCCGTTTGGATTTATTTTCATTTTGTTTCTGTCGCATTTTCTGTTCGTTTTGCCGGAGATCAAAGAGATCAAAGCCAGGAGAGAAACCTTACCACGTGTTGTGAGTCATCATTTTATTCCTATTTAGTTTATTTTGTCTTTTATTATCTTATTTGGTATTGGAGTAATCCAAAAGTAATTGAAAGTAATCCAGTTAAAGTAACCCTACCCAATCCTGGTGAGCGTGTGTGTGAATGGGTAAGTGTGAAGCACATTGTAAAGCGCTTTGGAAGGTCTTCAATGACTTGAAAATTAGTGAAGACTTGTTTTATCGAGTTTCCAACTTTGTAGTGAGAAGATTTGGCTGGGAAGAACTTACCTGTACCACTCCAAGCCTCTTGCGTAATGGCGGTCGAAGAAGTGGGGCTCGGAACCGAGAGCGCGGATGTCAGGATGGAGGCGAAGAAACTCCAACAAGGCTCTGGTACCCCCTTTCTTCACCCCGATGATCAGAGCTCTCGGCAACCTCCGAGTGGCCGTCCACTCCTTGCCAGAACTGTTACCCACTTGGGTGGCGTGGGTGGCGTCCACGCCCGCGTCCCTGAGATCGCTTTGCGCGTCAAAGTGCGCGCCTGGCGTGTCGGCTGCGGCTTGTGTGTTCGGCGCCAGCGGCGTTCCCGAGCGGCAAGTTCCGGCCAGCAGGTAGAGAAGCGAAAGGCAGACGATGCTCAGTGAGGACGCGACGGTGAGTTGATGGAAGAGCCGACGCGGCTCTGCGGTGGGAAGGAAAGCCGCCATCCCTCGGTGCAGGTCCGGATCGCCATCCTCTCTATCGCGCGTAAGGCTCGCTTCCCGTTGAGCAGGGAAGCGGTCTTCCCGGGGGTTTGCTTTCGCGAGTCGTCATCTTCGTCCACTTTGGCCAACTTGAGGAACTTTGGGGTCGTCGAGGTTCGAGGATTGTGGAGATGAAGGTGGCAGTCGAACCCCCTGTCGTGCGACCGAGACCTTAATCCTGAATGACAACCACGTGGCCAGATGGATTGTTTCGAGGTCTTTATCCCGACGTGGAATTATACGCACCAACTCGCCAGCCTGGGTCACCTCAAGGGATCGCTCTCTCTCTCTCTCTCTCTCTCTCTCTCTCTCTCTCTCTTTCTCTCTCTCTCTCTCTCTCTCTCTCTCTCTCTCTCTTTCTCTCTCACTCTCCCTCTCTCTCTACATTTTTTCCACTGCTCCTGGCTGTCTTTCTCTATGTTTCTATGTTTCTATGTTTCTTGGTTTTGTTATTCACTTATTTCTATCTTTCCCACTCATTTTCTATTTCTCTCTCTCTTATTTCTTTCTTTTCAGCTGTGTTTCTCCCCGTTTCTCTATTTTTTTCTTCAAGCTTTCTTTCACTTCTTCTCTCTACATCTATATGTTTTCGCTCTCTCTCACTCTCTTCCTTCCTTTCCATTCTTTCTCTCAATCTCAATATCCCACTTTCTCTCTCTCTGTCGCACTCTCCCTCTCTTTCTTTCTTTTTTCTCTCTCTTTCTCTTTCTTTCCCATACTTTCTTCTGCTTCCTTACCGTCTCTTGATTCTCTCCATATATTTTTTTTATTTTTCTGTCAATTCTCTCTCTCTTTCTCTCTCTCTCGCTCTCTCTCGCTCTCTCTCTCTCTCTCTCTCTCTCTCTCTCTCTATCTCTCCACCCTCTAATTTCTTTCATTTCCTCCCTGTCTCTACCCCTCTCTCGCCGTTCTTTCTCCCCTTTTCATCTCACTCTCCCTATCTCTCTCTACATTTTTTGTACTGCTCCTGGCTCTCTTTCTCTATGTTTCTTGGTTTTGTTATTCACTTATTTCTGTCTTTCCCACTCACTTTCTATTTCTCTCTCTTATTTCTTTCTTTTCGTTTCTCCCTTTGTCTCTTTTTTTCTTCCTACTTTCTTTCACTTCTTCCTCTCTCTACATATATATATATATTTTCGCTCTCTCGCTCTCTTCCTTCCTTTCCATTCTTTCTCTCAATTTCAATCTCCCCCCCCTTCTCTCTCTTTCCCTCTCTCTCCCTCTCTCTCTTCCTCCCTTTTTTCTCTATCTTACGCTCATTCTTTCCCATACTTTCTTCTGCTTCCTTACTGTATCTCCCTTTCTCTCCATATATGTTTTATTTTTTTCTGTCAATTCTCTCTCTCTCTTTCTCTTTATCTATCTCTCTCACTTTTATCTGTGCCCCTGTAATTACCCTTTTTTTCTCTCATTCTCTCTCTCGCTCCCTCTCTTTCTCTTTCTTTTCTATTCCTCCCTGACTCTTATTGTCTCTTTATTCTTACGTTCCTCTCGTCTCTTTTTTTACTCTTCTCTGCTTTCTTTCTCCCCTCTCTCACTATCTTCTTTCTTCCTCTTCCTCACTGTCTCTCATTGTCTCTATGGATTTTTCACTCTCCCTCTTCATCCCTCTCTACCTTGTTTCTCCTCTCTGCCTCTCCCTCTCTCCATTCTCCTCCCCTTTCTTACTTCACTTTCCCCATCTCTTTCCTTTCTCTTCTTGCTTTCTTTTTCTCTCCTCCCACTCTATCTCTGTCCCTCTGTATGTTCCCTCTCTCTTTTTTTTCTTTGTCTCTCCCTGTGTTTTTCTCTCTTTTCTTTCTCTTTCTATCTGTCTTTTGGAGGTCTTTCTCTACTTTTCTCTTTTTATTATTTCCCTCCCTTTTCTCACTCTGTGTACCATTTCTTTTGCTTTTGTTTCCTTTTGATGTCTATTTCTTTTCCACTCTCTCTTCCCCCTTTCACTCTCTTTATATTTCTCTTAATGTTGCTAAATGTAATCATTTATAAATCTCCGTACACTTCTTACTAAGTTAGCTCATAGGCCATTTTCAGTTTTCACCCATACCCAGTGCCAATCAGTATTTTTCTTACATCGAATTCCCCAAAATACAATTATAAGAATGTCTCATCTCATTAGCCGTACCGCTTATCCTCAGTAGGGTCGCGGGGGGCTGGAGCCCATCCCAGCAATCATCGGGCAGTGGGCAGGGGACACCCTGAACTGGTTGCCAGCCAATCGCAGGGCACACAGGGACAGACAACTCATTCGCTCATTCACACCTAGGGACAATTTGGACCGGCCAATTCACCCGAAATGCATGTCTTTGGAACGTGGGAGGAAACCGGAGTGCCCGGAGGAAACCCACGCAAGCACGGGGAGAACATACAAACTCCGCACAGAAAGTCTGGAGCTGGATTTGAACCCACGACAGGTTCCCATGACATGAACTGTGCCGCACAAATAATAACCATCACATATTTGTGTTTTGACGTCTGTTTAATGCATGGATCTTTTGCAGTAACACACAATAAGATGTATAATTTGTCATAGGGGGCAGCACGGCGCGGTGGTTAGCGCGTGTGCGGCACGGTTCTGAGGTCATGGGTTCAAATCCAGCTACCAACCTTCCTGTGCGGAGTTTGCATGTTCTCCCCGTGCTTGCGTGGGTTTCCTCCGGGCACTCCGGTTTCCTCCCATATTCCAAAAACATGCATGTCAGGTTAACTGGCCGGTCAAAAATGTGACTAGGTGTGAATGAGCGAGCGAATTGTCTGTCCCTGTGTGGCCTGCGACTGGCTGGCAACCAGTTCGGGGTGTCCCCTGCCCACTGCCAAGAGATGGCTGGGATGGGACCCTACTGAGGATAAGCGGTACAGATGATGGATGGATGGATGGAATTTGTCATAGGATCGTAATTAAACGCATTTCAAAAGACTTAACAGATGTGTAAACAGATGTGTGCACTGTCTATCTCTCGAACTGTCTGCTGTCTAGATGTGTGTCTTAGTGTAGTGTGTCCTCACATAGTGAGAGAAACGTAATTTCAATTCTCTGTTTTTGCTGCAGAAATGACAATAAAGCTGACTTTGAAATAGGTTCTCAGTAAACTGCCAAAACTTTCCCTAAAAGTGTGTATATGTGCCGCACGATGACTTTTTACTCCGGTCAACTCGGACTCGCAATTGGATGTGGGCCATGTCAGTGGAACGTGTGTCCCCCAAGTCGTCACGTAATTGGCTTAGAACTCGGACAGCTGACATTCACTCAATAGTCAAAGTTAACAGCTTGATTGCTGCTATCAGCACAAGTCATATTTATTTGTACAGCTCTTAATCACAAGATGTCTCAAAGGACTGCACAGGATTACAATGACACCATCCCCTGATCTAAAACCAACATGTGGGCAAGGAAAACCTCAGCATGAGGAAAAAAACCTTGAGAAAGGGCCTCACAAGTGGTAATCCACCTTCCAGGATGACCAGGGTGCATTAGATTTAGCATTAGGTTAAAGTACACGAAACATAGTGAACACCAATAAAAGAAAACAATGGATAATGTGTTAAAATTTGTCCAGAAAGTCCATAACAGCAACCAGGCAGTCGGAAAAAAACAGGGAAAGTATGAGGTGGGCATCAATCATAAGCTATTGAATAGAAGTGGGTCTTAAGTCTAACTTCCACTGAGGTTTGAAGGATTTATACATTTGACTATAAAGGATTTAATATGATTGAATACAAGTTACATTTATTGAGTTTAATGCTGTAGTTATTTACTGACTGTGCCTTTATTCAATGAGCAGTGAAAGTTCAGGGCAGGCATGAGTGGTGGACGTACTGCTGATAAGATAATCAGCACATCCAGACGGAGGACGGCAGGCGTTGTTTTGAGAACAAGGCCCTGATGACGTAGAAACGCTCGGTGTTGTTTTGGGTGTTCCAGACATCGCGGCTCTCTTCTCAGGGATGGTGAAGCCTAGAGGGCTTCGTTGGCGCGCCCATGGGAGGAGTCGGCGCACCATTGTGCAGGGAGGGAATGATCAATGAGAGGAGAGCAAAAGGACTTCAGAAGAAGGCTTCCCAGAGACTCCAACGACGCTAATTTGGCCGTTTTCGATGGAGTACTGTTAAAGTCAGTCATTATTAAGACTATTTGGTAGCTGTATTTACACAGATAAAATACATATATTGTTAAAATCTAAAACGTGATAGCAGGAGCAAAAGTACTTACAGCCTCCATGTTCGTTGCAAGAGAAAGAAGAGACCGCCCCCAGAGAGGGCGTGGTTTATTATTCGTCAATGTAACCGCCCACACATGAACACGACTTCAAAATAAAATATAAGATTGATAAACGTACAAGAGATGCAATTAGACTGATTATTGAAACGTTACTTCATGTGTGTGTGTGTGTGTGAAAGATTGTTTTTATATTCAGGAATATAAAAACAAGTTATATTCACACAGTAAATTCTGAGAAATATTACAACCAAAACGACCAACCTATCAAGTACACTTAGTTAAATTGTTAATGAGATTAAATCTGCCCCCGTGTGGAAATGTCGGCTTTCCTGTTCATCTTTTCCGTCAAGAAACGAGCGCGCATAAATTGTCGGGTGAATGTAGGTTGTGTTTGGTTAATGGAGTCAGATAACTCATTCGAACAATTTGGTAAACGCTACATTTTGATATTAATTCCCGACAGGTTGCAGATCTTATCTCTGGGGGCGGCAGTGGCTCAGGAGGTAGAGCGCTCGTCTTGGGATCAAGAGATCGCAGTTCGAATCCCGGCTTCTCCATGTTACATGTCGAAGTGTCCTTGGGTAAGACACTGAACCCCTAATACCCCCAATAAGCAGGTTAGCGCCTTACATGGCTCCAAGGCCACTGTTGGGAAATGTGAAGCACGTCGTAAAGCGCTTTGGGAAGTCTTCATTGACTTGAAAAGCGCTATAGAAATGCAAAACATTTCATTGCATTTCAGAGCATTCCACAGCACCGGGGTCCGGATGGAGAACGATGGAGTCTGCAGACTTCTTCTTGGCTCTTGGAGTCACATGTAGACAGGCATTTTCTGAGAGCAGAGGCTCCTTGCAGGAACATAGGGGGGAACCATGTTGTTACTGCTGTTGTTGTTGTTAAGGACCATGGTGGTTCCGTGTTATTTCGGAGCGAGGGCCAAGGTGCACGTAATAGCTCATAGGAGACTCATTAATTCCCCCTTGAAGCCCACACGGCTCAAGCGAGCTCACGTTGACGAACGCACGCATGCTTCATGTTCCATTTGGCTTAGCATTGTCATTATCCGGTGGCAGATGTGACCCGTGTCGTAAAACCACTGTATCATCCTCCTGTGACTACAAAATACACGCCCTGTTTTTTTTTTGGTCTTTTTAACAATTCACATAAAACGTAATGCCCATCTGACTTCTGTCGTCCTGAAAAAAGATAATGACACTTCATTAGGCCAGCAGGAACGTATTTATTATATAGATATATTGATGAGTTAGTTGAAATGCAGTTTCTGGTTGATTCAGTAAGTTAACGTGGTTCTATTTTCTAGTTTTGGGTCTATTCGGTGAGTAAACGTGATGCCATTTCTGACGATTGATTTCTTCAGTGAGTGAATAACTTTAATTTCCAGTTTGTGGTCAATTCAGTGAGTAAACGTGCTTTCATTTACAGTTTGGGAATGATTCGGGAAATGAAAATTTTGCCTTTTCAGATTTGTAGACTACTTTTTTGAATGAACTGTTCAGAAAGGGAAACGGCTCAATTTCCAGTTAGTGGTTGATTCAGTAGGTAATGTGTCGTCATTTTAGTTTGCAGGTGACTCAGTGAATGAACGATTCAGTATATAAACATGTTTCCCCTTTCGATGTGGACGGCTTAAAGAATGAATGATTTAGTGAGAGATCACGCTTATCTTGCCAGTTTCTGAACGACTCCTTGACTGAATGTGAGGAAGGTGCTTAAATCTCCAGTTTGTTGTTAATTCAGTGAGTGACCGTATTGCTATTCTAGTTTGCGGGTGACTCAGTAAATGAACGATTCAGTGGGAGATCATGCTTCCCTTTGCAGTTCCTGAACGACTCCATGATTGAACGATTCCGTGAGGAAGGTGCTTAAATCTCCAGTTTGTGGTTAATTCAATGAGTGACCGTATTGCTATTCTAGTTTGCAGGTGACTCAGTAAATAAACGATTCAGTGGGAGATCATGCTTCCCTTTGCAGTTCCTGAACGACTCCATGATTGAACGATTCCGTGAGGAAGGTGCTTAAATCTCCAGTTTGGGGTTAATTCAGTGAGTGAACGTATTGCTATTCTAGTTTGTAGGTGACTCAGTAAATAAACGATTCAGTGGGAGATCATGCTTCCCTTTGCAGTTCCTGAACGACTCCATGATTGAACGATTCCGTGAGGAAGGTGCTTAAATCTCCAGTTTGTGGTTAATTCAATGAGTGACCGTATTGCTATTCTAGTTTGCAGGTGACTTAGTGAATGAACGATTCAGTTTATGAACATGTTGCCCCTTCCGATTTGTGGATGGCTTGAAGAATGAACGATTCAGTGAGAGATCATGCTTCCCTTTCCATTTCCTGAATGACTCCATGATTGAACGATTCCGTGAGGAAGGTGCTTAAATCTCCAGTTTGTGGTTAATTCAGTGAGTGAACGTATTGCTATTCTAGTTTGCGGGTGACTCAGTAAATGAACGATTCAGTGGGAGATCATGCTTCCCTTTGCAGTTCCTGAACGACTCCATGATTGAACGATTCCGTGAGGAAGGTGCTTAAATCTCCAGTTTGGGGTTAATTCAGTGAGTGAACGTATTGCTATTCTAGTTTGCGGGTGGCTCAGTGAATGAACATGTTGCCCCTTCCGATTTGTGGATGGCTTAAAGAATGAACGATTCCGTGAGAGATCATGCTTCCCTTTCCAGTTCCTGAACGACACCTTGACTGAACGGTTCTGTGAGTGAACGTGCTTCAATATCCTGTTTGTGGTTGATTCAGTGAGTAAAAGTTTTGTCGTTCCTGTGTTCGGGTGACTACGTAAATGAACGATTCAGTAGATGAACAATTTGCCATTTCTAATTTGTGGATGACTCCATGAATAGACGATTCAGTGAGAGAGAGTGCTTCCCTCTTCAGTTCCTGAACGACTCCGTGAATGAACGATTCTGTGAGTAAATGTTCTTCATATCCAGTTACTAGACCACCCCATGTGAATGAATGATTCGATGCATGAACGTGCTTCCCTATCTCGTTTGTGAGTGACCCCATGAATGAACAATTTAGAGAGTAAACATGCTTCCATTTTCTATTTGTGGTTGAGTGATCCAGTTTGTGTGCGACTTTGTGAAGGAATGATTCAGTGTGTGAATATCCCGTATTTTCACGTCCATAAGGCGTACAAGTGGCGGGCATAGCTGAGGACACGGTGAGAAGGTAAACAGTGAAGAGTGACGTCTGGCCGTGTATATAAGGGTTCGTTTCACACTGCAGATCTTAATGCTCGATTGCGATTTTGGAGTGAAATCTGCTGTATTCGTGAGATTGCTCACATTTCCTATAATGCGACTTCTGTGCATCTCCTATATAAACGCCACCATGTCCTGCATGTTCAGAGGTCCCGTGACGTCACACACAATGTTTGCGGAAGTAATCATGGATGTTAACGCTTCAGGGCATTGTGTTACCGTGTTTTTGTTCCCCTTCGCATTAACGCTCACTATGCTGCCACAACTTGTGCCATGATTGCATTCTGTAAAATCTGTTTTCAAGGAATATTGATCGCCGCGATTGAAACGAAAAAACAATCATAGTCTGTGTAATGAGATTTATTAAGACATGTGCAAACGTCACCAACACTGCACCGCTAAGAGGGATGGTTCACACGATGGGGGGTCTGATTTTGCACCCACAGAGGACGGGCGCCTGTGCCCTATCTTGCAGTGCGCCCTGTGTATGTGTTAAATACAGAAATAGAACCAGCTACGGCGACTGCGCCTTTTAACATGGTGCACCCTGTGGTCGAGAAAATACGGTACTTCCATTTCCATTTCCGGTGCGATTCCTTGAATGAATGATTCAGTGAGTCAAAGTGAATCCATTGCCAGTTTGTGGTTGATTCAGTGAGTAAACATGCTGCCATTTCCAATTTATGGTCAAATTAACGGAAAGGAAAACACTGCCAATTCCATCTTGTGGCTGATTTAGTGAAATCATATTTTTAATAAATGAACGTGCTTCTGCTTTAACAGATTCAAGAACGGCTCCGGCGTTTGTGCCGGTGCTTGCGTTGGCCCCTGGGGGGTTGAGCAGAGATCAGTGTTGTGAACCAGATCAGAACATAACACTCCAAGGAGGGCTAAGCTCTACTTATGCAGCTTTGGGGAGGTTGTCGTGGCGCGTACGCGTGTATTCTTCAGGGCCAATTCCTCTGTGTGAACGCTCCTTTTCATGTGTATATTTGCTTTTCCTTTTAATGAGCGAGCAGGCCCCTTGTGACCCTGCCTTGTCAGGTTATTGTGCCGTCGTCAAACACAGGTCAGGGTCCAAGGCTTGAGTGAGAAATTTCAGTGTTGGGGAAGCTGAGGTTGCATCGCATTTGAATTTTTTTCATAAACAATCATCGGGTTTGTTCTTTTTCTGTCATGATTCCCGAGTCACAGTTCACAAAAAATAGTTTATGAAGCCCTAATTTGGGGATGATCAAATAACCGTAAGGAAATTGAGTAGCAAATTTGTGCTACTTGTGATTTGCTGTTCATTCCTAGCTTAAGGTGAGGATGGCTCATTTTAAAGGGCTTGACCCTAATCTGCCCAACCAACCTTCTGTCAACACCAGACAGGTGACACAATCCTAGACTGAAGTTGAGAAGACGTGAACCAAAGGTTGCAGCCATTTGGCACGAAATACAATTGCTAAACTTTCTTATGATGTTCCGTGTGCAGTCAATTGGATCACAAACACATCGACTTTCGTATTGATTCTGTTTTTGCAAGAGGTGAATTTGAGTCTTTTTTCACATTCTGAGAATCTAGTAATGACTATATTTACCCAGTGAACTAAAATATTACAATGAATCCTTTAAAGAAGAAAGAAAACAGGAGAAAAGCAAAAAAATGTTACTTAAATAATACATTAAAATAGTCTTTACACCTCACCATCGCATGCACATAGCAAATTAGATTGAAGGAAGAACTGACTTATTCTTCCCCCACATGGTTAAATTAACATCCAGGTCACGAGACTAGATGGGTAAAAACAAGCGTCGGAGTGAAAAGTTTGAGGTTTTGCATTACAATAAAACAAACAAAATTAATAAAACCTTAAATCCTGGGCTTGTAAGTACAGAACAAGACTGTAATGGTTTCATAAGTGCGCTTTCAAAATTACTGACTTAATTTATATACCAACACAGAAGTTAGTGGAAAAATTCCCAGGGCACTAGCTTCAGTCTATTGTCCAAACTGAATCCTGTTGTTGATTTGATGAAACTTAAGGCCACCCAACCGTAAATCAGAACACCACTTAGAACAATGTAGAAACTATATTACGACTACATAAATGGATAAAGCAAGAAGTTAATCGTGACATTTGAATCTATGGCTAATCATATGATGCATTCATTACCAAAAAATGTGAGGACCAGAACAGAGAAAGGACCCACTCGCGTAACGTTTCTCACAGTTTTATTGGGAAGAAGGGAAAGGGGTGTTCACACGATCTGCAGATCGCTGCTCCAGGGACTAGGTTGCTCAGACGCGGAAGTGGGACTTCTGTGGCGAGCGATGGCGGTGTCGGGAACGGAAAAAAACAGTTCAGTAGCTGGGATGGAAGAGCAAAAATGGGATCGGGATCGGAAACAAGTCAAAAGCCAGGAGAGGAGAGTAGACGTGGTCAAGATCAAAAACGGATCGCTATTCGGGGCAGGAGAACAGACGTGGTCGAGATCAAAATAGGTCGTAATTCGGCACGAGAGAGCAGACGTGGTCCAGCTCAAAACAGATCGTAACGGGAGACAGAAACAAAAAAACAGGACAGGCAAAAAAGGGCTTGCCGTGTAAAAACAGAGATTCGCAGACGTACCGACAAAAGGGGACTGACAGGACAGAGTTTAAATACTGACAGGAAGGCCGATCTGTCAACAAGCTGCAGCTGGTGCCACATGGGCGGGGCCAATGGGGCGCCATGGCAACCGTGACACAAAATGATTAACTTGATTAAAATATATGTGTGAAGATTTAAAAGAATGAAAAAGACAATTATAACTATATGAAGTGAAACATTTCAATATTCCAACCAGATATATCATTTGTATTGTTATAATTCTTATCGCAACTATTATTATTCCAAATATTAACACTGTAACATTTTAATTTGACACAACCCCATTGGAGAAGCAGAACGGTGGTGTATTCTCTCCCTGAATCATTAACACTCCTGAAAAACATCAGGAAGTCATAAATGCAAGAACAAAATTACATTTTTTTAAAGTTTGAATTAAAATACTTAAATAAAGATGAACTGTTGAAAAAAAATGTGGCCATTTGGCGCTATTGCTGAGCTTCAGGCTACAATGGCCGCCAGATTATCGGTCTCGGACAGGAAGGGAGCCCGTGTCGCAACATGGATTTAGATCCGGGATAAATCTGTTATCCGAGACGAATAGCAGCCAGATACTCTCTGCAAGGGGATTAAGGCAGAAGGGAGAATAATGCAATATGCGAATAATCCCATCTACTTTTCCATTTTGTCGTTTATCAAAACATCAGTCACAAAGACCATGCCGTGTTTTTGTGACATTCGGTCTGTTATATCATTTTACGTTTGGATTATGTATAAATTTGTCTTCTTATTGAATTTTCATAGAGATAGTTCCTAATTTAATTCACAGAGTATGAATGTATCACATTTCCATGTCAAAAGTGTAAATTTCTTGGTGAATTTTTAGTCTTTTAATTTCTAATTCTGAATTCATAATCTTAAGAGGGCTAGAGAAGACCTCTGTTGAATAAATGCCAACCCTCAATTGCTCTCGTTCTTCCTGGGGTTTTTATTTAACTTAGACCATAATGACAGCAATAAGGTTTGTATGGGTGCTTGAAATCCGTGAAAATGCTTGAATTTTAATGTTGTGTTTTTAAGGTCAGGAAAACGCCTGAATTTTTAGTGATGTATTTGAAATTCTTGCTGTGTTTCTCGGCAGTCTGACTCTACAGACAACGCATAAAACAGACAAATAAAACAATAAAGCCATCTTAAAAATGACGCTGACACAGAAGCTACAATTTCAGTGCTTTGTAGGGCATGGTCAAGTGAAGTGTCATCGCCCACTACCGGTGAATTAGGAAAAGTGCATCAGAACAGGTAAATCACACCAAGATACCAAAAAATACAAAATGTGGAACAAATCCTCGCACTATTGGTGTGTGAGTGTGTGTGTGAATGGGTAAGTGTGAAGCACATTGTAAAGCGCTTTGGGAGGTCTTCGCTGACTTGAAAAGCGCTATATATAGGCAGACCATTTACCATTTAGCATTATTACCACAAAATTTTGAACCACTTGTTACACAGCCTATTCAGGCAAAAGTAGTTTTATTCATAGATATTTTCCACATGCTAGAACATTTATCTACATGATTAATTTGTGATATCTTTTGTTGTGGATAAAAAAAATCGACACAAATTGAAATGAATTGCTTTTTCTTTTTTATTTTGTATGATAAATCCAAATGTAATATGATCTTTGGATAAGGTGGTAGGAAAAGAGTATATTACATATTTTCAGGTGTATAGCATACATTTGTTTATTGACTAAATAATCAACAGTGGCTTTTTATTGTTATATATTACAGAATATTTTGTTGGTTTGTGCACTTTTTTCTATATGTCGAAAACTTCAATATTTGAATAAAGAGGAGGAGATTAAAAATGTCTTTAAGAAATCATTGATTAATTTGATTATGAAAATAATCATTTGTTGCAGCCCTCTTTGTGACCATGATGGACTTGACCAGAATTGAAGTGCCTAAAATAATGAATAAAGATCCTCCTAGAAAAAAACTACTAAATCATCCTGGAAGGGGGATTACCTCAACTGCGGTTCTTTCTCAAGGTTTCTTCATTTTCCTCATGTTGAGGTTTTTGAGTTTTTCCTTGCCTTCATGTCGGTTTTAGATCATGGGGATGGCGTGAAAACAGTTTGTAGTTTGCAATAATCTGTGGTCCGTGCAACCACTTTGAGACTCCTTGTGATTAAGGGAATCACAAATAAACATGACTTGACTTGAGGTTTTTGAGTTTTTCCTTGCCTTCATGTAGGTTTTAGATCAGGAGATGATGTAGAAATAGTCTCTACTGTGCTATAGTCAGTGGTCTGTGCGGCCCTTTGAGACTCCTTGTGATTAAGGGCATCACAAATAAGCATGACTTGATTTACTCAATGGTAAAAAAATATAAATTATTATTAATGGACACATATTGGTATTCTAATGAACACAATACTTAACTTCAGACATGACAGTGTTCCCATTTTCTGGATTATAAACAATGGGACCTTTATTTGAGCTCATTGTTGTCTTTGTTGAATTTGCATGACGTGACCTGTTTTCCCAGTTTGACTCATAGCGTCAATGGCAAACATAAGGTCTATAAAACCTTATTTGCATGTCTGGTCACGAGAGCGGCTCTTGTTTTCCTGTACCCCCAAAACCCCCATTCCAAGCCAAAACATCTCTTGTAAGTATCTATGTGCTGTATTTACTTGCATCAACTATGTTCTAAGAAAGAAAGAAACAAACAAACAAACAAACAAAGGAAGGAAGGTAGGAAGGAAGGATGGAAGGAAGGAAGGAAGGAGGGAAGGAAGGAAGGAAGGAAGCAAGGGAGGAAGGAAGGAAGGAAGGAATGAAGGAAGGAAGGAAGGAAGGGAGGGAGGGAGGAAGGAAGGAAGGAAGGAAGGAAGGAAGGAAGGAAGGAACAAAGGAAGGAAAGGAGGAGGGAAGGAAGGAAGATTGAGAGAGTGCGATAGATAGATAGATAGATAGATAGATAGATAGATAGACAGAAGGAAAGAAAGGAGGAGGGGAGGAAGGAAGGAAGATCGAGAGAGTGCGATAGATAGATAGATAGACGGACAGACAGAAGGAAGGAAAGGAGGAGGGGAGGGAGGAAGGAAAGGAGGAGGGGAGGGAGGAAGGAAGATCGAGAGAGTGCGATAGATAGATAGATAGATAGATAGATGGGTAGGTAGATGGATTGATAGGTGGATAAATGGGTAGGTAGATAGATAGATCGATAGATAGATCGGTAGATGGATAGATGGGTAGGTAGATAGATAGATAGATGGGTAGATAGATAGATAGATAGATAGATGGGTAGATGGATAGATAGATAGATAGATAGATGGATAGATAGATAGAAAGAGAGACAGACAGACAGACAGATAGATAGACAGACAGACAGACAGACGGACAAATAGACAGATAGAGTGAATGAATTTAATTGAATAATCAAACATAGTATTGTGTATATAAAATAATTTTAAATACAAAAAATATAATACTCCTAATTTATAATGACTATCAACTGGCATGACTGTCCTCAAACAAATGCTCCTCTCACATAATGGGTAATCACAAAATGGGTAATCGGCCCCTCGTAGCCACACCAGAAAATGTCTCACAGACACAATAAAGGTGGAAGGTTTTTCTTTCTTTTTAACCGGAACAGATAAAAGCGGCAACGGGTTAAACGTAAGGAAAACACTTCGAGTGTGGATAATACACCAAAGAATAGCATTTTTTGCTAAATATAGAGACCAGAGAAGGTCACAGCCTCCAGTGACGTGCATTTATCGACAGCATCTCCCCCCCACCTTCATTCCGTCCCCAGAGAGGCGATGTTGTCGCCGAGCCCCATCAGGACCGATCTCAGACTCATCAAAGATTTAGACATTTGATATTGCAATACCAAAGTCGATAGCACCTTGCCGTCTTAACGTCATCAGGCTGGAAAAAGTGACACAAGGCAGATAATAAATGGAGAAGACCTCATCTGACACGCTTTTATCTTCAACCTCCTTACACTACTCATATCTGGAGGGAGTAGAAGACCTAGAAAAGAACGAAGAAAACTTTACGAACCATCTTGTTATTAGCACAATGACGCAAAATGCTATGCAGGAGCAGATCACACTGTGTTTCGTTTTTTTTTCCAGGCACTTCATCTTGAAATGAGAGGGGTCCTTATATCCCGGTAAATGATGGCTCCTTAAATTTAGGGTCAAAAGCATTGTTCAAAATATGAGCTTTAAAGCCAGTGGTCCCCAAACTACGGCCCGCGGGCCGGATGCGGCCTGCCTCCACATTTGGTCCGGCCCCCTGAACAATACCAGAAAGCATTTTGATTTTTTTTTCATATATGTGTATTTGTCTTTGATAATAAAGTTGGACTTTTGTAATAAAATGTTCCTTAGTTATGTACTATTTTTATTATTAACTATTAGTTAGTAACTATTTTATACGGCGCAACAAGGGTTGTTGACTTGTTAAAATGTTATATTTTGGGATTTTGGTGTTGTTTTGGCAAGCAGAATAAGTAAAGTACCAGTATATCACCACTAGATGACATAGTCTCACAGGTCAGAGAAGGGTATTTGGGGCAAGTCTCACGGGACCTCACGTGATTTAATGAGACTTGTTCAATAAATCACTCTTAATGTCAACGAGTAAATGGTGTCGTGTGAGACTGACATTTACCATCTATTTTGCAGGTGAGATGTACAATACATTTTTACATTTAGGCACTCCTGCAATCATCACACTTTTTCTGTTACAAACTGACCCCGGCCCCTCATCAGAGAAGGGAAAAGTTATGTGGCCCTCACAGGAAAAAGTTTGGGGACTCCTGTTTAAAGCTAACAGGGGGCCAAACTAGGTTTGTTGAAATAAGCAAGACATGCTCTTGGAATCGCTGGGTGAGGTTTTGATGACAAATTTCAGGTTGCACTTGGTAGGAAATAAATATATTGAAATGTACCGTTTACCAAATTGTTATCCGACTCCATTAACCGAACACAACATACATTCTGTCCTAACAATGCGTACTCGTTTCTTTTTGGGAAAATATGGACAAGAGACCGGCATTTCCACACGGGGGCAGATTTAATTTAAGTATTTAACTGAATGAACTCCATCGAATTAGCCGAATTAGTGTCGCTCGAGTCTTCGTTGAGCCTCTTCTCTCGATTCTCCCTCGATCTTCTCAAAGTACTCCCGGCCCACGCCTTTTTCCGCCAGCTGGTGCGCCGGCTCCTCCAATGGGCGCCCCAGGAAAAGCCCCTACGTGGCTCCACCATCTCGGAGAAGAGTGTCTCGATGTCTGTCCTTGTGCGTCTGGCCTCCTCCGTCAGAGTCCTGTTATCAACAGAACGAAACAAAACATTTGCATTCGGACCGGTGTGACCTGAAGCTCACTCAGTGAAAATCTTCATTGCACTCGATAAATGTAACTTGTATTTAATCGTATAAAATATAAAATCCTTCACACTTTAACCATTTTCAGACCAAACAGAAGATCATACACAGCGATTAGGACTTAAAGTGATGGTGTTTAAAAATTCAACCCCAAGAGCTCCCAAGCAGCTGGACCACCCATTGCTAAGTGTCCTGATCTGTACTATAAAGGAGTTTCCTTCCCTGTATCATCAGTTCAACCTTGTTTTTCCTGTTGGTAAATCTCAGATCACAGTTGGGAATGTGTTCTGTCTCATTGGTAGAAGGTGATAAGGTTCAATTGTGTCCATGTTCAGTTTTATGTTTTTAGATGTTGGGAGCGCCACCTGTGATCTGTCACTTGATAATCTTAAACAGGTGGTAAATACGGCCTGAGCGACGACTTGCCTGTTTGACCCGCTTCCGGGTTTGTTGATTAACGGTCTTTTTGGAGTCCTTGGACCTTCAGTTCTAAATATGATAAACATAACTCTCCTCAGATGTAGTTCCAGCGGCGTTTAAGTCCGCTGTTATTAAACCTACACTGAAACGACCCAACCTTGATCCAGAAAGCTTATGTAATTATAGACCTGTGTCAAACCTACAGTTTCTTTCTAAAGTACTTGAAAAAGTTGTGGCACAGTAGCTGAATTATTTTATATCCGAGAACAGTCTTTTTGAACCCATGCAATCAGGATTCAGGGCTAACCACTCAACTGAGACAGCACTGATTAAGGTAAACAATGATCTTCTACTGGCAATGGACTCCGGCACTTCATCACTCTTGCTGCTGCTGGACCTTAGTGCTGCCTTAAACACTGTGGACCATAATATCTTACTAGAACGGTTGGAAAAATGGATTGGTCTCTCAGGAACCGTCCTCTTATGGTTCAGATCCTACCGATAAGATAGGACGCACTGTGTTGAATATGGTGAAAAGACATCTGAGCCCTTTAGTGTTACCTGTGGTGTTCCACAGGGTTCAGTACTCGGCCCCCTTCTTTTCAGCATTTACATGTTTCCATTAGGTGATATTATTCACAAGTATAATATCAGTTTTCATTGCTACCCAGATGACACTCAACTATATCTTCTGATGGAGGAATCAACTATCATATCTTGTCTGGTTTTAATGTCATTTACTTTGCTTGCTAGACAGTCTAGTTAATTTTTTTATATAATTCGTCCCGTCGGATGCATACATTTTTTGGGCCACGTAATATCATCCGGTCAAGCTCTTCGCAAATTGTCACTGTCAGTTGTTATGCTAGTTAGCTTAGCTTAGCCCCACGCCGCAGCAAAAACGTCCTTGCAAACAGAGAGAAGCAAAAGCCCAAAAGCCCAAATGCAGCAGGGAACATAAAAAGCAAATAAAGGTCTTCGAATGTCCTCGATTACCCAAAAAACGTCCTCAATAGTCTGAAGCTCGACCACGAATGCCCAAATTTGACCACCAATCCGGATTTATCCAAATGAATGAGCTATTTTACACCACTAGGGGTTTACTGTATAATAGACACTTGGACATTAACAGTACGTTAATATTGTATCATGTGACAAAACTTCTGTCTTCCAAATGACTCAGGATGCTCGGACCAGGCTCATTTTTTTCTTTTCCAAGAACTCCAAATAAAGCCAAACCGCCAAAAGCAACAGCACAAGGCCAGCCAATCGCCAAGCTAGTTTCGCACAACAGCGGCCGGTAGCTCTTTTCAAAACCACTGATCCGAGGATAGCTGCTAAGTAAAAGGCACACATGAACACGGTGCGCACACACTCATTCAGGAGTATTTATGATGTACATAAGGAAAGAGATAATGGGACTTTCTGCTTCTTTCCTCTCTTTCATCAATGCAACACTCTAGTTTTCTTCACTTAAATCCCTTCTGCTGCATACCTGTCAACCTGTACGTTTTTGCCGTACAAAGTATGTTTACTATGCATTTTAAGACGTGTACGGCGTACAAGAAAATCTGTACGGAAAAACGCAAATTTGTCAATTATGGGTACCATCCGGTATACACCGACTATCACGAAACAGCAAATCAATCAAGTCAAACGAGTTCGCCGCAGTAGCCTCTATCTCGGTATCGTTTTTTTTGTTGTTGTTGCAAACGAAGCGAGTGGTTTGATGCTACTGCGCATGCATCTGCCGCCTGGGATTTCATGTGGTAGTTATGTAGTGAAAGGAAGTCCGTCTCTTTTTAGAGAACCGGCTTTTTTGGCTCAACTCATTGCTTTGATGCATTATATTACGAATCATTATTGTTGTATAAATAAGTTAAGGAAAAAAATGAAGTCTAAAAGGAGAAAATGAAAAAAGACAGGTTTGTGGTAATCCCTTTAATCAGTATATTACCAACAATAATTTAATGCAGAAAATGAATTAATAATGTCATGTCCTGCACGGTTGTCATGGCGCCCAGCTGGCCCCGCCCCTTGACACCGGCTGAGACGCATTGGACTGATTGCTCTTGGAGTTCTTAAGCGCTCCTTTTGGAACTGCCCGCGGCCAGATCATTGTTTAACCCTCGTTGAAACCCTGTTCATGCCCGTTTGATCTGAGTAATGCATAGTTTGTAATTTTGATAGCCTTTGAACCTGTTTTGTTTTGTTTTTGGTCCGTTTGTATGTTGGACAACTTTTCATTCCTAATTAAAGTGACAGATCATCTACGCATATGAGTTCCGACTTCCTGCTTCCCGGTCCGTTTCGTGTCAAATAATTGTAATAAGAAAATGTATTATTCACCTTAATTATATTTGCATGTATTTTTTTCTACAGTGAACGTCCAATCTACTTCATTTTGGAACTTTTTTTATAATAAAGCTCATTCATGTCGAGCAACTCAGTATCTCACAACAAAATGTTAATCAACAATATATATGATATAACCAAACACATGTTAAACTACATAAATAAACACGTTTGAAAAAAAATATATGGTGCAAGATTATTTTGTATTTTGTAAGGAAAAATACAACATTTTGTAAAGGCATGGAGCCGTGGAGCTTGACAGGTATGCTCCTGATGTACCATGTAGGACCCTCAGAATCAGACCTCCTATTTAAAGCCTGTGTCCCTTCTATAGTTTTCATGGGCACCAGGGAGCCCACAAGTACAAACAAAGGAAAGAAATCTTGGCTAAAGATAGCATTTATGACATACTAAGCCTGAATGTAATATCAAATAACTACTATGTGTTTCTTTATTACAGGAAATGTAATGGCCATAAGGGCAATTTGATAGGATGTATTACGTGACAAATGTTTTATGGAGGCAATTTCATCCTTATGTATCCCCCAGTGGCTTTCATGGAAGTCGCTAGGCGAGACACAAAATACAACAAAGTATGCAACCCGTCTTTTAAAGTGTTTTGTGCAAGCCATCGCTCTGCTTTTGGTGACTGTTATAACATCAAATGCTTGAATTATTCAGGTTTACTAATATAGGAAAAAAGCAAGTAAGACCTGAATCATTTTTGCCCATTTTGATTGCACTGTGTGGTTTAGACGTAGAAGTGTCCGGACTTAATCATTTTAATGCCCTAGTACTGAATCGTTTTGTTTTTTTCTGCCGTTGCAATTACTTCCAATGATGCCTTTTAGTTTTTGATTTGTTCATGGCGGTAGCGTTTAGATCTGGGGCAGAGTTCCGGTTGCATGCGCATATAAGGAACCAATTTTATGCCGGCAATTTAATTGTCATGATCACCGAAGTGAATCACCTGCGCCCGCTCTTTTGGTGCCAACCGCTGCGGGCTCTGATTGGCTCCCTGTCCCTATTCAAACCCAGTCCTGTCAACCCCCTGTTGTCAGTCCGTCTGCGAACGTCAGTGAATACCAGGCAAGCCTTTTCGACCCTAACTCCCACCTGTCCCGTTTTTGCTCCCGTCTGTCTCCGGCTACGACCCGTGTTGAGCTCTCCCGTCCCAATTTACGAGCCGTTTTCGATCTCGACCATATGCGCTCTCCCGTCCCGGCTTACCACCCATGTTGTTTCTCTCCAGTTCCGGCTATCGACCTGTTTTTCCGTCCTTGACACCGCCATTGCTCGCTACGGAAGATCCACTTCTGTGTTCGGATCACAATCCGAGTACGAGAGCGACTTGCCTCCCGCGCCTAGCCAACACCGGATCGTGGGCGTAATTGGGTCCTGTTTCCGTTCTGGTCCTGACATTAATAATGATGTGCACAGAAAGATGCTAGGTGGTGCTTGAGTTTCTGCCTCTTTGCACTCTTACAGGAAGGTGAGCTTTTTTATGACAACTGAGGCTGATAGTTTAGAGAAGTTGCATTTTTACATATTTTGTTGTCATTTTGGGAAAAAAAATGTCAAGGTTAAAACTTGAGATTGTAGTAGAATGAAGAAAAGAACACGCTCTGAGTCTGAGATTTAGGTTTTGGATCGGAGGTGTGTGTTTCCAGGGTTAGGGTTAGGGAGAAATCACGCCCCTCCAATGGCAGAAGCCTAATTTATAGGTAAACACAAGAATGAAACTACACATCTGATTGGTTTATATGAACACAGAAAATGAATCTGATTGGTTTAGACAGGAATCACATATTTAAATGCAGTGTATAATGTTGGTCGCTAGATGGAGTGCGAGTATAATAAATGAGCAATGGGGATAGTGAAACTTTGTAAACACAATGCGTCTCTGTGAGAAGAAAACCAAGCTTTCGAACGGCTTAGAATGTGGGAGTCAAGCCATCTTGATTGGCCAGCTAGCAGGCCTCATAGTGGCCTTCAAGTTGTAGCTTTTTAATCAGAGGTACTTGGTGCCTGAGAACTTATTCTCCTGGCCTTGAAGGTGTTAACAAAATTGTAAAAGCACACACTTATTGAGTATACTAGAAAAATGAACATACAAAAGTATAAGAGTATAAGAGTATATAAAAATACAAGAGTATAAAAAGCACATTTGAACCATAATTTTTCTCACAAAAACATTTCATAACTTGCAAAAGACAAACGTGTCATGATTACTGATGCGGGGTACCTGAGTCTGCTCCTTTGGCGCTAACTGTCTCGGACGCTGATTGGCTGCCTGTCACTTTTAAACCCCCCGTCTTCCTGTCACCCATTGTCAGTCCGTCTGCGAATCTCCGTTTTTTTACACAGCAAGGCCTTTTTTTCGCCTGTCTTGTGTTTTTGCTCTTGTTTTTCTCCGCTACGATCTGTTTCATCTCGACCATGGCTACTCTCCTCTCCTGGTTTTTCGACTTTTTCCGTTCCCGACACCGCCATCGCTCGCCACAGAAGTCCCACTTCTGCGACTGAGCAACCTACTCCTCGCCACCAACTATCTCCGGATCGAGTGTGCGCTCCTTTATCTTCTCTTCAATAAAACTGTGAGTAACGTTACGCAAGTGGGTCCTGTTTCCTGTTCTAGTCGTGACAAAACTAGGAAAATCTCATTTCTATGCTGTCTTAGACTCAAGTCAACTCAAGTTACATTTATTTATTTAGCCCTTAATCACAAAAATGTCTTAAAGGACTGCACAGGATTACAATTACACAATTAGCTGATCTTAAACCAACATTGTCATGTCCTGCACGGTTGTCATGGCGCCCAGCTGGTCCCGCCCCTTGACACCGGCTGAGACGCATTGGACTGATTGCTTTTGGAGTACTTAAGCGCTCCTTTTGGAACTGCCCGCGGCCAAATCATTGTTTAACCCTCGTTGAAACCCTGTTCATGCCCGTTTGATCTGAGTAATGCCTAGTTTGTAATTTTGATTGCCTTTGAACCTGTTTTGTTCTGTTTTTGGTCCGTTTGTATGTTGGACAACTTTTCTTTCCTAATTAAAGTGACAGATCGTCTACGCACATGAGTTCCGACTTCCTGCTTCCAGGTCCGTTTCCTGTCAAACATGACCTACAATTTCTGTGTAACTACTGTTCAATGGAATCATTTTTGGAGCTGTTATTAACCTTATATGTACAATGTTGACAAGCTTGTCGGATTACACCCAACATGTATGCGTATTAAAATGGTTTATTTATATATTTAATTGAAACTTATATCAGGTGAAGGGAAAAATTTTCTTTGTAAAGCATTCTCCCCCATCCTCCTTGCAGTCAGGCATCCATCGCCCTTGGAGGTGAGGGTCCGAGTCGGGGTCATATCCTCCATTCGGCATGCGGCAGCAGGATGGAAAATCTCCATTTCAAGCGCCACCTCTTTTTGTTTACTAGACGACCCCCCATCCAGTTTTTCCCGCCTCCCGTTCCTATAATCAAGTTTTAGGGTTTGGCCCGTTGGCCCCGAATATGGGTTCGTAAAGGGAGGTTGCCGGGGTCAGCACAATTTTGGATTCTTGGTCATTCTGTTTGCCGGGTTCTAAAATTGCCACTGACCTGATGACCCTCCCTCTAATTGCTGGCAGTCAATATTGTTGCATTTGGATTCCCTCAGCTCTTAATGGAATATGCACAAGTTGTCACAACTCAATACGCTGGAGAAGAGCAAATTGCCAACACCGATATCATGTTGCACATTGTCGTCATCAACAATCGAGCCAAATGCCGCTTGTCATTTCTACACGTCGGAGATTCGCACCTTATAGACCGAATTTTACGGTATTTTACATTCTAATTTGAAATTATCGTAAACTAGGGATGCCATAACCAGGGGATCTACTGTATTTCAGATCAACAAAAAAATATATACTTATAAAGTGACTGATTCTATTGCATGGTACAAGAAAACCTGAAAAACCCATTTTTTGAAATGCTTTAAACAAGTCTTTTAAATATGTTTAAATTATTATGTCTCC
Organism: Urocampus carinirostris; assembly: GCF_059441175.1. NCBI lineage: Eukaryota > Metazoa > Chordata > Actinopteri > Syngnathiformes > Syngnathidae > Urocampus > Urocampus carinirostris. The sequence goes on from NC_142367.1 coordinate 18,603,720, forward strand.
AAGTGTAAAACAAGTACTTCTTTTTTAAGTAGTTTCTAACAAAACTGTGATGTCATCAGTGTTCCCTCTAAGCTGCACGCGTGCGCAATTGCACACTGTTCACACATTCTCAGTGCACAAGAGAATCTAGCCAGCGCACAAAAATCAGGGCTCAAAATTGCTTATTAAGAAGCGACTTAAGTCAAAGTTACAGTGCATGAAGGTAAAATTACACGGGTTCCCCTGACGTTGTGTCCTAAATGCTGTATTTTGAAGTCGAGTCGAAGTAGAACGAAGTTGGGTAAAGTTAGTAGAGTTTGTCGAGAACCGGCTTCTTCAGCTCAGCTCACTAAAAGGAACCGGCTCTTTCGGGTCCTAAACGGCTCTTCAGGTTGTTTTTGCTTCTTTCATCCCTACATGACCAAATATTATGTAAAATTGTGCACAAAATGACTTAAATGATGGGGGGAATAGAACAAAAAAGAAAAAAATACCAAAACAAAAAGGAGTGAAAAGCTGTGAAAAAAATAAACAAAAGGATGAGAAAAAAAAGAAGGAAAAATTTAGAAAAAAGCCAGAAAAAAAGAAAAGAAAGAAATGTAGGAAAAAAGTAAATAGAAAACAAAAAGACAAAAGTAACAGCTCGGAAAAAAAAACATATTGAGATTTTTTTTAAAGGAATTTTAAAAAAAGTGGAAAAAAACACGGAAAAAAGAAGAAAAAGTTTGTGTTGCAAGTACTCTTATACTTTTGTATGTTCATTTTTCTAGTATACTCAATAAGTGTGGCCAATTGTGTTTGTTGTTACAACCGACTAAATAAGCCCCCAAAAATGTTAATATTATGCGAAATATATCAGGAAAAAAAAAGAAATGGATATCTTGTGAAAGAATTGTAAGAACAAACGACGTTTGTAGGCCATACAACCTTTGCAATAGTACATGAGTCGATTCATTCAAAAGAGAAAAATAATTTTGCATTGCCGGAAACTCAGCAAAATGTAACTTGATGTCAAGTTTTGGACATGTTTGATAATGAATTATCTTGCCACACTTGGGATTATGGTTGCTCACTGTTGTTTCAAGCGTTGCTCACCGACTTTGTGTGAACGCTCAGACCCGTAAGGAAAAATACAGGGAACATTGGATGTCATTGTGAACCATTTGGAGGGAAGATGCTATTGATTTTGGTTTGACGAAGGATACAATGGTTTTCCCATGCATGTTGCAAAAACGCTGAAGGATTATTAAACAACATGGCAAATTCCTTAATCTGCATCACAGTTCGCTCCTCCTGCGTTGTGCGACTGAGAAAGCGTTTCCGTGGCGATGCGATCCAAGAGAATCCGTAAACGCTGCGCTGGGACGTTTCCAGGATTAAGGCAAAGTTTCTCTTGCAGATTAAATATGCGTAATCTTTAAACCAAACAAGACTGCCGGATTAGCGGGGCCTCCGCGACCAAAAAGGAATACCGCGTCGAAATGAGACTAACACGATCACTATTAAAGATTGAAAATAAAACTTGGATTAAAGAGTGATATCTTGGGGAAAATTTAAATATTTGATCATTTTCTGATGTTCGAGCGTTTTAGGGATTCATGTTGTGGATCTCAACGAGTGTTGTTGGACTCTAAATTAAACACCACAGGGGATGAATTCCAGATTGGTGACGTCAATGAAGGGGAAAAAAGTAAAGATATTTCTTCTCTCAACAGGAATTTTGTGCCTCTAAGGCGGGGGTGTCAAGCAGGCGGCCCGCGGGCCGGATCAGGCCCGCCAATGGGTTGAATCTGGCCCGCGAGACAACGCTCAGAGAAGCGCAAGAGAAAAACGAGCTGCAGGTTGAAATAAATGAAATGAAATGATCTGCATTTATATAGCGCTTTTCAAGTCAAGACTTCCCAAAGCGCTTTACAGTGTGCTTCACATTTCCCAATAGCGGCCGTGCAGCCATGTAAGGCGCTAACCTGCTTATTGGGGGTATTAGGGGTTCAGTGTCTTACCCAAGGACACTTTGACATGTAACACAGACGAGCCGGGATTCGAACTGGGATCCCTTGATCCCAAGACGAGCGCTCTACCTCCTGAGCTACTGCCGCCCCATAAGTCCACCTGAAGTTGCCAAAGCCAGGTGCCTCTCACATAGACGCTGGACTTGTATATCTTTCTCTCTCTTTCTCTCTCTCTCTTTCTCTCTCTTTTCCTCCTTTTTTCTCTCACTCTCTGTCTCTCTCACTTTCACTCTCTCTGTCTCTTTTTTCTCTTTCTTTGTTCCTCTATGTCTATTTCTTTCTCTGTGTCTTTTTACCTTCTTTAGTTTTCTCTACCTCTTTTCCTTTTCTCTCTTCTCTCTCTCTCTTTCTCTCTCTCTCTCTCTTTCCCCTTCTTTCTTTCTCTTTTCTCTCTTCTTTCACTTTCTCTTTGAATATCTTTATTTCTCTCTCTTTCTTTCCCCCTCTATCACTATTTCTCTTTTTATCTCTTGTTTCTAATGTTCTCTCTCTTCTCTCTCTCTCTCGCTTTCTCTTTCTCCCTTTCTCTCTTTCTTTGTCCCACCCTCTCTCTTTTTCTCTCTTTGTCTCTTTCTCCTATATCGTTCTCTTTCTTTTTTCTTTCTCTCTATTTTACTAGTCCCACCCCCGAGAGAATGTTTGTTTTAGCGTGTGGCCCCCGAGTTAAAATGAATTCGACACCCCTGCTTTAAATGAATCTTAACCTAGCTGGTCAAGGAGAGGTATGTTCAACAACAAAAACGTCTCATGACATTGTCAGTCCCGCAAGAAGTTGCATGCACAAATAGACAATAGGGTGCTAGAACTGCTGCCTTTCTGAAAAAGCTTTTTTCTTGATTTAATAACTCTTAAAAACTCTTGAAAGATTTTTCTATTTCTATTTTTCTATTACCTCTTGTGCACATGGTCCACATTTTTCATTTCTGGAGAAAATATCAGAAAAAAATGCAATGTTTTGTTTTCTAAATTTGCGGTCTGAAAGGTCTGAAAGGGGGGTGCCACCTGTGCGGTCCCTTCTCAAGGCTTCTTCATTTTCCTTACGTTGAGGTTATTGAGTTTTTCCTTGCCCTCGTGTAGGTTCCAGATCAGGGGATGGTGTAATAATAGTCTGAATAAATAGTCTGTGTAATAACCTTTGAAGCCCTTTGAGACTCTTTGTGATTAAGGGCTATACAAATAGAAATTACTTGACTTGACTTGACTAAATTCTTGCAGCTTGGGGGTTCAACACACTCAACAGAGAAAACCTACTTCTACTCAAAAGAGAAAACCTACTTCTACAGACTCCTGCTGTAACCTAGAAAACTTAATCCAAGGGTTTCCAACCTTTTTCTCACTGAGAGCTACTTTTTCTTAATAAATAGCGCAAAAGGCATCCAGTTTGATTTGCATTTCTAAAATAACAACTTATCGTTGTTATTACTATGTTGTTACTATGTTATTACCGGATTAATTTTGGGAAGTAGGGTTAAATAGACTCAGTCAATCACTGAACACATCATTTTACTAGAAAATCACAATGACTCAGCACTGGTGAGTTTTTTTCAGTACAGGTCGGCAGGCACCTCAGCTGTCCCTAGGGGGCACCCTGGTGCCCTTGGGCACTTTGTTGGAGACCCCTGGTTTAATCAAAGCCTAAATATAGAAAAAAAAACAATATTTAAGAAAAACTAGGCAAACAGATCGATTGCATGGCGAATTTTTGGTAGTTCAAGCACTGCGATAAATCAATATGTTCTTTCGGTTTCAATTTTCGTTAAATCCCTTCCCGAATCTTTTATTTTTTCTTAAAGAGGAGTTTGATTCGTCAGCAAAATGTCTCAAAGGGAATAGAAACCCTAGCTGTTCTCTAATTAGTGTCTTCTTCTTCGTTCAGTGTTTGCAAAGTAATTTCCCTATAGTTTTCACCTCGTTAACTGCCGGCCGGTCTATAACTGTCAATAATCCTAACTTGCTGACTCACAGAAACTGAAAGATAGACAAAGTGAAGCCCACTGTACGGACATTAATGTCATCATCACCAGAGCAATGGGATCCACCATCGCGATTATTTTAGGTTAGCGCTAGCTCCCGCGAGATGAAAGATAAGCTAAACGTTAGCTCGGCCTCTGCGTAACCTCCATACGTCAATAATACGCCCCTTCATGTCAAGTCAAGTCATTTTTATTTGTATAGCCCTTAATCACAAAGAGTCTCAAAGGGCTTCACAGGATTACGCAGATTATTTTTTTAGACTATTATTACACCATCCCCTGATCTGGAACCAACATGAGGGCAAGGAAAAACTCAAAAACCTCAATCACAAATAATAAAGTGATATTGTTCACGAAAAGTATAGGTTATTCATATGCTATAGAGTAGAAGTGTGTTTTAAGCTTAGATTTAAACATTTCCACTGAGGTTGCAGATCGGATCTCGGGGGGGAAGAGCACTCCACAGCACCGTTGCCCGGATGGAGAACGCTCTCGAACAAGCAGGGATCCGTAAACCGTGAACGGAATTTTTTTTTCTGTAGCTTCGAGACCGGGTGGAAACATTTCTGCCCCTGAAAACATATTCACGTGTTATGGCATTGAATGATTTAACGGTTGTGTTGTGTATATTCGGGCTCCAACAACCAATTGATTATTAAAAGCGTTGGCAACTCATTAAAACATCGAGTCGTTATATTACGAGATTTTCGGACCGGAACATAGGGGGAAATAAGATCTGAAAGATATGAGGGGGCAAGTCCTTGTATGATTTTGTATAATACTAAGAGAACCTTGAAATCACATCTTAGGCTAACAGGGAGCCAATGCAGGTTAGCCAAAATCGGGGTGATGTGATCGGACTTTTTTGTCCTAGTTAAAAGCCTCGCTGCAGCATTTTGTACCAGCTGAAGACTCTTGATTCTGGACTTCGGGAGACCGGAGAGTAGTGCATTACAGTAATCGAGACAAGAGGAATTATAATCTCCGCATCGGACTGAGACAGTATAGGACGAATTTTAGCAATGTTACAAAGATGGAAGAAAGCAGTTCTAGTAATTTTCTTCACATGTGTTTGAAAGGACAGATCGGGGTCAAATATGACACCTAAATTTTTTACGGAGTCACTCTGTGTGATATGACATTTGTCAATGTTCACAGCAGTTTTAGAGAATAAGTCGCGGCATTTAGATGGACCAATAACTAACATTTCGGTCTTTTCAGAGTTAAGACGCAAAAAATTGAGTGACATCCACTCTTTTATCTCAGTGAAGCAGGCCTCCAAATTTCCACAATTTAGTGTGGCAGATTCCTCCATCGGAAGATATAGTTGAGTGTCATATGAAAGCAAGAGTCATCATTTTGGGACTATGCGTGTCCCCGTAAGGCTTTTCTCATTCCTCATTCGCATTTCGAAGTCAGGAAACCTTATTTTTTTAACGCCAATTTGGTCGATCCAGCTGAGGGTTTTCCGGAAATCTTTCCTGTGGGCCAACTGCATTTATTCATGTGATGAGCCTTCCTGTCCGCAGGCATGGAAGGGACATGGGATGCTGGATTGAGTCCCTTGAGGACACTTTCCCTTCCCGCTTACCAGCTGGACTTGAAATTCACACAAAGGCAATCAGAGCGCAAGGTTCAGGAAGCCATGCATTACCATCACGAGCACCAATTGGCTCAATGGTGTCTCATATAGTCAAGTCATATTTATTTGTATGGACCTCAATCACGAGGAGTCTCCAAGGGCTGCACAGATCACAGATTATTGCAGACTACAGACTATTATTACATCAACCCTGTCATGGTTGCCCATTGCCCTCACCTGGCCCCGCCCGTTTGGCTCCAGCTGCTGCTCGTTGCCTGATTGACTTCCCCCCTATTTAAACTCAGTGTTCTCATTCACTCCTTGTCAGTCCGTCAACGAACCTCGGCACTTGCAAGACTTGTATTTTGACTCTGTCCGGTATCGATCCCACCTGTCTCGTCCTGTCCGGTATCTTGCTCCAGTCTCCAGTATCCGGTATCGATCTCGCCTGTCTCGTTCTGTCCGGTATCTTACTCCAGTCTTCCGTATCCGGTATCGATCCCGTCTGTGTCATCCTGTCCAATAACTCGCTCCAGTATCCAGTATCAATCCCGCCTGTCTCGTACTGTCCTTTATCTTGCTCAAGTCTACAGGATCCGGTATCGATCGCGTCTGTCTCGTCCTGTCTGGTATCTTGCTCCAGTCTCCAGTCTCCAGTATCGATCCCGTCTATCTCATCCTGTCCGGTATCTTGCTCCAGTCTCCAGGATCCTATAGCAATCCCGTCTGTCCCGTCCTGTCCAGCATCTTGCTCCAGTATCCAATACCCGGTATCGATTCTGTCTGTCCTGCCCTGTCCAGTATCTTGCTCGTGTATTCAGTATCCAGCATCAATCCCATCTGCCCTGTCCTGTCCGGTATTGATTCTGTTTGTCCTGCCTTGTCCGGTATCTTGCTCGTGTATCCGGTATCGATCCTGTCTTGTCCTGTCCCGCATCCTGCTCGTGTAACCACTATCCGGTATCGATCCCGTCTGCCCCGTCCTCTCCGGTATCCTACTCGTGTATCCAGTATTGATTGATACTGTCTGTCCTGCCCTGTCCGGTATCTGCTTGAGTATCCTGTATCTGGTATCGATCCCTTCTGTCCTGTCCGATTTCGATCTCTTTTGCCCAGTGATCGCCGAATCGCTGGCGTTTGTGTTCCCATGACTGCCCTGTTCGTGTAAAATAAAGCTTGCGTGAAAACGTTACGCGTCTGGGTCCACCGTCTGTTCGGGTTCTGACACGACCCCTGATCTAACACCTATATGAGGGCAAGGAAAAACTCAAAACCTCAAACTGAGGTAAATGAAGAAACCTTGAGAAGGGACCGCACATGATGTAATCCAACTTCCAGGATGACCAGGCTGCAATGGATGTTGCAATAACAAATAATACACAGATATTGTCAACATAACATATTGGTTATTCGTATGCTATAGAATAGAAGTGTGTTTTAAGCCTGGATTTAAACAGTTCCACTGAAGTTGCAGATCAAATCTCAGATGGCAGAGCATTTAAGAAATGATCAATTTCTTGATTATGAGGCGTTGCAGAAAATAGCTCCGGAGCAGAATGATGGAACGGAAAAAATGTGGTTTTCTTTCAATAAATACATCATTTAAATTCATATTAGCTGATGCCGAAACACATCTCATCTCATCTCATTAGCCGTACCGCTTATCCTCATTAGGGTCGCGGGGGGGCTGGAGCCCATCCCAGCCATCTCCGGGCAGTGGGCAGGGGACACCCTGAACTGGTTGCCAGCCAATCGCAGGGCACACAGGGACAGACAATTCATTCGCTCATTCACACCTAGGGACAATTTGGACCGGCCAATTCACCTGAAACACATATTTTTTCTAAAACACTCGGTTTTGCTTCTTTTTTTTTTGCCCGTCATGAATTTCATTTGGAGAAAAAAACGTGAACATATGGCAGCACGGCGGCGCAGTGGTTAGCGCGTGTGCGGCACAGTTCTAAGGTCTCAGGAACCTCCTGTGGGGGTTCAGATCCAGCTACCGGACTTCCTGTGCGGAGTTTGTATGTTCTCCCCGTGCTTGCGTGGGTTTCCTCCGGGCACTCCGGTTTCCTCCCACATTCCAAAGACATGCATTTCAGGTGGATTGGCGGGTCCAAATTGTCCCTGGGTAAAATGAGCGAGTTGTCTGTCCCTGTGTGCCCTGCGATTGGCTGGCAACCAGTTCAGGGTGTCCCCTGCCCACTGCCCGATGATTGCTGGGATGGGCTCCAGCACCCCCGCGACCCTACTAAGGATAAGCGGTGCAGCTAATGAGATGAGATGAGACGTGAACATATTATTTTTTTTATTTCAGGGGAAAATCAATCTTTAAACACATTACCTTGCATGCATGACGTTGTTGGAGAAATGCGATGCTGCTCTCTTGTGGTTGGTTGAAAAAAACACATACAGAGAATCTTATTAGCCACCATGTTTGTATAGGAGGACTTACTCGCTCTAAAAATAGAACATTTGAATTCTAGTATTGTCATTTGTCGCTTCCCATCAATGCAGAGGTCCGGCTCATCTCTAAAGAGTGGCATGAAGCCTTCTTGGGGCCCTAATTTAAATTGTACTTTTTTGATGTAAACCTGTTGCATTTTTGTAGTATTACAATAGTTTTTATATGGTTTTAGTAATATTGTAATATTACTGCGGCATTATTTTTTGAGTATTTTTGTACTGTTTATGTTATATTTTGTAGTCTTTTCATGTATTTTTCTGTATCTGTAGTATTTCTGTAGTATTTTCATTGTATAGTATAATTGTAGTTTCATTTTTGTGATATTTTTGTCGTATTTCCTTGGTAGAATTTCGGTAGTATTTTTATAGAACTGTATTACTGTAGTTTCATTTTTGTGTTATTTTTGTTGTATTTCCGTAGTAGAATTTTTGTATTGTTGCTATAGTTGTATTTTTCCGCTATTTCTTTTGTAATACTTCTGTAGTAGTATTTCTGTACTGATATTTTTTGAGTAGTGTTGTAATATAGTATGATGCAGTGGTATTTTTTCAGTATTTCTGTTGTGATACTTCAGTAGTAGTATTTCTGTAGTAATATTTTTCTAGTAGTGTTGTATTATAGTATTATGTAGTGGTATTTTTGTAGTATATCTGGAAAAGTGTTTTTTTTTCATGTGTTTCCAAAGCAGTGTTTGAGGGGTGTTTTTGTTGATTTTTTGTAGTATTCCATTGTACTATTATTTAATATTTCTTTTGTATTTTTGTAATATTGCTGTGGTTGTATTTTTGTAGTATTTATGTAGTAGTATTTTGTATAATAGTTTTACTGTGGTAGGATTTTTTTAGTATTTCTAGACATACCTAATTGGTATAATGGCGGCGCCCTCTGTTGGCTGCGGCTGCATCGACTCGCTACAACGGGTCAGGTGTATCGACATTTTGTTCTGTGTACATTGTTACAAAGAATGACATACAAAGGAAATTATTATTATTATTATTATAATTTTCTTTTCAGAATGAGAGCAAAATAATATACGAAGGCCCTGTTTTTAAGCACTATAATTGATATTTAGTTTTGTAGTTATTGTATTGTATTTTTGTTGTATTTCTGTTGAAGTATTTTTGAGTGGACACAGAAAGTGACAATGGCGACAATGTCGGCACCCAAAAAGTTAACTGCTCTTGGGGGGCCCCCTAGCGGTCGTTGGGCCCTAGGCGATGTGCTGGTTTAAGATCAGGGGGTGGTGTCATTGTAACCAATGTTCCCTGTAATTTTCCCCGGATCTGAGCGTTCACACAAAGTCGGTGAGCAACGCTTGAAACAACAGTGAGCAACAGCAATCCCAAGTGTGGCAACTAATCCATTATCAAACATGTCCAAAACTTGACATCACGTTACATTTTGCTGAGTTTCCAGCAATGCAAAATGATTTTTCTCTTTTGAATGAATTGACTCATGTACTATTGCAAAGGTTGTACGGCCTACAAACGTCGTTTGTTTTTACAATTCTTTCACAAGATATCCATTTCTTTTTATTTCCTGATATATTTTGTCGCATAATATTAGCATTTTTGGGGGCTTATTTAGTCGGTTGAAAGATACAGAACTGTACTTAATCACATTTTTTAGTGGAAGTACAATGTTGGCAACAAGATTCATTTGATATAATTGGAAATTATTTGAATGCAACACAAACGTTTTCTTCTTTTTTCCGTGTTTTTTTCTACTTCTTTTTTAATTCCTTTAAAAAAATCTCATTGTGTTTATTTTTTCCGAGCTGTTACTTTTTTCTTTTTTTCTCTATTTTTTTCTCTATTTACTTTTTTCCTACATTTCTTTCTTTTCTAAATTTTTCCTTCTTTTTTTCTCTTCCTTTTGTTCCTTTTTTTCTCAGCTTTTCACTACTTTTTCTTTTTTTTTTTTTTTTGTTCTATTCCCACCTTCCTTTAAGTCATTTTGTGCATAATTTTACATAATATTTGGTCATGTTGGGATTAAAGAAGCAAAAACAACCTGAAGAGCTGTTTAGGACCCGAAAGAGCCGGTTCTTTTTAGTGAGCCTAGCCGAAGAAGCCGGTTCCCGACAAACTCTACTAACTTTACTCAACTTCGTTCTACTTCGACTCGACTTCAAAATACCGCATTTAGGCCACAACGTCAGGGGAACCCGTGTATTTTTACCTTGATGCACTGTAACTTTGACTTAAGTCGCTTCTTAGTAAGTAAATTTGAGCCCTCATTTTTGTGCGCTGGCTAGATTTTCTTGTGCGCTGAGAATGTGCGAGCAGTGCTCAATTCCGCACGCGCGCAGCTTAGAAGGAACACTGATTGTAACCTGTGCAATCTGTTGACACATCTTGTGATTAAGGGCTATACAAATAAATGTGACTTGACTTGACATGTAGATATGAAAATCCAGACCGATTATTTTCAGAGTTGTTTTTTATTGTCATCTGCCACACTGCTACTGCATTTGCTCGGCCAAGACCGAGTCTTTGACTCCGGCTCCCAAGACGGCAAATAGGAAGGATGGCAGCAACGATCGCAGGTAGAGCGCCACCTTGGGAATAGGATGAGCCAGCAGAACCTCCTTCCTCTTGCGGTTCACCGTGCGCATGATCTCCTTGGCCAGGACCGAAGGACGAACCCCGTGGCTCAGCTGTCCGGCGACAACTACAGGAAGGAAGCCATCCTTTTGGAAAATGGCCGATAGAAATTCTAAAAACCAGTTAGCAATTGTTCCACTCACATGCAGTCAAGCTGCCAGCTTTGAAAGCGGGTTCCTCGCCAGACGGCGCGGCGTCGATGAAGGTGTGGGTGACGGTGCTTACAGTGATGCCGTACTCTTCCACTTCTGCTCGGAGGCAGTCGAAGAAGGCCTGCACGGCGTGCTTGGAGGCTGCATCTGATTGGGCCAAGAACATAATTTCATCCAATTGCAGTAAAACTCCAATAGTGATCCTTCAGGACCCTTTGCACTACTATTTTTGTTTAATTTTGTCATTCCAATGAGGAACTCACAGGATGTTCTGAAGGGGATAGCAAGTCTGCCTTGGATGCTGTTGACCAAAATAATGTGTCCTGACCTTCTCGGGATCATGGTGGGGAGGATTCCTGCCATGATATCAGGACAACGAGATCAACATCAAGAATGAGTTCAAATTCAAGTCAAGTCAAATTTATTTATATAGCACTTAATCACAAAAATGTCCCAAAGGACTGCACAGGATTACAATGACACAATCACCTGATCTTAAACCAACATGCGGGCAAGGAACAACTCAAAAACCTCAGCGTGAGGAAAAAGAGAAACCTTGAGAAGTTTCCTACAATTGGCATGAAAAGGTTAAACAGCAGTATATTAGACAAGCAAAATGGCAAAATGCACTTGCGGTCCACACTTGATTTGAGGGACTCGGCCCCAAGTAAACCCCAAGCTGCGTAGTTCAGCCAAAACGCATACATCGACACTTAAGTACAGCTTCGTGGTTACTTTAGCCGCAAATTTAAGATTCTGGAATATTTCGTGTTAATTTATCAAATCAAGTTAAGCAATTGCGCACTGCTCGTTTGGGCGGGTTCGGGTTGATATACCTGCGACTCGGGTTGGGTCGGGCTGAATTCTTTTGGCCCGATCCTATCTTTTCAAGGTGCAGTCTTTTGCAATTACAATAGAGGTTTTGCCTACAGAGAGCAACTGTTTTCTTTCCCTTAGTTGATACTCCTTTGGTAAAGAGGTAAAACCAGTGATCGGACACAAGGTCCTGTAAGGGTGAGCAGTTTTCGGATATACGTATATAAATGTTTGATGGCATATAGTGGGCATTAATCATTCTATGTTAAAGGGAAGTGGGAAAAGATAACAGAAGACGAGTGCTGGAATATTTTTCAAAGAATACAAGCATACTGGCAGAAATTTTGGGATGCTTTAAATACAATTGTGGGATATGGGATACCTAAAACATTCAAGGTTCACCCCTGCCTCAGTTCCTGCTTCCCCTTCTCTTGGGTCCACACAAAAAACCTAAAAGGTGTAGTTTTGGCATGGACCGAAGGAGAACCTAAAAGGCCAAATATCGCAGAAAAAGGATGCGTACTTGGTAAAAGTTCTTCTGACAGAAAGCAAAATAATTAACAAGACTATGGCACCAGAGCTCCCCACCCGGATCTGTGGGTGTGTTGTGTGTGGAGGAATTATTTATTATGAAGGGGCGGCAGTAGCTCAGGAGGTATAGCGCTCGTCTTGGAACAGGGGATCCCAGTTCGAATCCCGGCTCGTCCGTGTTACATGTCCAAGTGTCCTTGGGTAAGACACTGAACCCCTAGTACACCCAATAAGCAGGTTAGCGCCTTACATGGCTGCAAGGCCGCTATTGGGAAATGCGTAGCACATTGCAAAGCGCTTTGGGAAGTCATTGACTTGAAAAGCGCTATATAAATGCAGATCATGAAGATGACAACATTTTGAAAAAGAACACAGGAGACCCAATTCAAGGACAATTGAGTAAATGAACGAACTATAGAGGAACGAAGGAAGCCACATTCGAACAATGAAGACTGGACTTATAAAATAACCGGATCATCTTAGATAATCCTTGACACTGTGATGTTTTTAACCATTGTTGCCTTTTGTTTGTTCAAAAAAAATAAAGAAAACACAATAAAATGCAAGTTAAAAGAAGAAAGAAAAAATTCACAGAGCCCACCTTTAGTTAAAGCGGCTGGACCGAAGTAGTTAACGTCCATGATGTTCCTGTCCAGTTCCAGGGAGACACTCTGTGCAGGTGCTTTCAGCTTGACGCTGCTGTTACAAATGAGCACGTCTATGCAGCCGTAGCAGTCCAAAACCTCGGCCATGGCATCGCCCAAGCTCTCCTTGTCCACAAAGTCCAGCAAGACCAGTTTGGGGGCAAAGGTCTGGTAAAACAGTTTAGTGGTTTTACATATTTGGTAGGTTTTGTATTCAGGGAAGAAGGAACCACGCCAGGGTGCTCAAAAACACAAATTTAATAAAGAAAAATCATCAGCAAATGAACAAACAAAATGTCAATGAACAATTAACAAACTATCAAAACAAGAAAACGAAAACCAAACCTCACAAACCAGGATGCAACTGAAAAACAACGTAGTGGTGACATTTATGTTGATGATTTTGTCATTAAATACCATCTTTTTTTAGCACTTTGCCATGGCTCTTGCTTCCCTGTGTTTGGGTCTACCAAAAAGCATGACAGAATGACCAAGCCACTGAAGGACCAAAGGGGAGGCTTCCACATCTCTGTCCCGTTAGCAGGGAGAAGGCTCCTTAGCCGCTTCTGGTTCCTTTTTCGGCGGTGAAGAAAAAAACAATCAGTTGTCCGATTGCTGCAGCCACCGTGATCTTTTTTGTTTGTTGTTTCTTTTTTATATGTTTGGTATCTGACCATTGAAGGGGGAGGCATGCCACCTTCTCCCAGATGGCCCCAACCAGGTTTGGAACTCCCCACAACTAATGGTGATTACCCTGACTCTTCATAATGACTGTTTGGACAGCACACGGTGTTGGGTCATGGCCATTGTCATCCTAGTTGCATTTCCACTGCCCCATCAGTTTTTGAAGGGGTTTTGTTTCTGGTTTCTTGCTTGCACATTCTGTCACTTGTTTGTTACTTTGTTCCTTGCATTTCTGATTTGGTCTTTGTTCTGGTTTGGATATTGTCAGATTTGGTTTTGTTTGGACACCTTGTTGTTCTTTGAAGCCTTGTTTGTTCTGTTGTTTGTTCCTGGTTTTGTTATTAAACACCATCCTTATTTTAAGCTCCCATGCCTCAGTTCCTGCTTCCCCTTCACTTGGGTCCACACAAAAAACCTAAAAGGTGTAGTTTTGGCATGGACCGAAGGAACACGTCCACAACAATATCCAGCAATCGTTGTTTTGTCCCCACTTCAAGAAAATACATCAGGTCCCCACCAATGCAAAGACCTAAACTATTCACTTCCTTGTATGTTAATCAATTTAGGTTTCATTCCAGGACTGAAAATATATTACCCATGCACATTGTCGGTAATGACAGCTCGGTAGCCTAGATGGTAGGGCGCCCGCTCCGAGACTGGGAGGTCGCTGGTTCAAGCCTCGGCCGAGTCGTACCTAAGACTTACAACATTGGTACCCATTGCCTCCCTGCTTGGCGCTCGGCATTAAGGGTTGGAATTGGGGGGGTTTGGTCACCTAATGACTCCCAACACAGCAGTTGGGTCTAAAAACCCGGCACCGATCGAAGGCGACGAGTCACGTCGATAGCTTCGCGTGACAAAATGATTTCCGGTAGATATCATGTTGATGGTTGATGCTGGCTGAATAATAAATAAATTAAATTAAAAGTTAAATGACAACAAAATAGAATGTCTAGAGCAGAATAAGTCACAAAAATGTGAGCAAACTGTAAACTTGTTACCTTGCTGCTGTTGTAGTCCTTTTTTAGCATCTCTGTATTGTTTTTCTATCACAGTTGTAAATGAAATGAAATGATGAAATGATCTGCATTTCTATAGCGCTTTTCAAGTCAATGACTTCCCAAAGCGCTTTACATTGTGCTTCACATTTCCCAATAGCGGCCGTGATCTGTGCAGCCATGTAAGGCGCTAACCTGCCTATTGGGGGTAATTGGGGGTTCAATGTCTTACCCAAGGACACTTCGACATGTAACACGGACAAGCCGGGTCTCGAACTGGGATCCCATAATCCTAAAACGATCGCTCTACCTCCTGAGCTACTGCCGCCCCAAGTGTATTATTCTACCAAAGGATTTGAACGTGGTAGGGTTTAAAGGGACAGTGTTTAAATATTAGACCCTCTAGTGGTTAAAAATACACCCACATATTGATTGAGAACACTATGCATCTTTCATATTGTGCATTTTGTGTACCAATTATTTGAATAGAATAGAATAGAATAGAATAGCCTCTATCGTCAATGATTAGAAAATAGTGTTACAGGTATTTGGGGACTTAAACAATAAAAAAGCAAAATACATTTTAGGATGTAGTAATGTAATAGTTTGGACAAATTGCATAGAGCCCAGTGAAAGAGATTGTCTATGTCTATAAATGTCGATGGCAGTGAATGCATTCAAACTGGAATATCATTATTTTCTTTTATCCTTTTATCTTATACAGTGGAATCTCGGTTTTCGAACGCCTCTCAGTTCGAACAAATGGGCTCTCGACCAAAAATTTCGAGAAATTCTTGCTTCGCTTTTCGTTCAAAAAATCGGAGTTCGAACGCCGGTGCGCTAGGGGCGATGCTGAGCGGCGTACGAGTGTAGATTGCCCCCACCCCTCGTGAAGAACTGTTGTCACGGCAACGCGCACTCCTTTTCTGCTTTCGTTTCAAAAAGCGGTGAAGAGAGTGTTTTAACCCCTAATTATGCCTCGGAAGAAGGTTGGTGCAAGCAGCAAAGTTGCTACAAGTGAAAAAAGAGGAGTAGTGCGTACAACTATTGCATTTAAGAAAGAAATAATAGCAAAATATGAAGAAGGTGTGCGAGTTTCCCTTCTTTCAGGAATACAGCATGGCTTCTGCCGACCGGTAAAAAATCCTATACATAAATCTTTTCTTTATCCTTTAACCGCTCACCACTTGTTGTGGAGACCCGGGTGCTAAATGACGTGTAAACGACCTAATTTTTTTATTTTTACACGTTCATGTTAGCGTAATCTTTCGTACAGAAGTACGATTAGCCTGGGTTAGCTTCATGTTTACGTTCGTGGTGAAAATTCAGGGTGTTGGAACGGATTAAAACGATTTTCCATTACTTTTAATGGGAAAAAACGACTTCGGTGATCGTACAAATCGGTTCTCGTACAAAGAAATGGAAGGGATTATGGTCGAGAACCGAGGTTCCACTGTACTAATTTGTTCCTGGTTTTGTTATTAAACACCGTTTTATTTTGAGCATCCCTGTCTTAGTTCATGCTCTATGCAACTTTTTGTGACTTGTCTGTCTGAAAAAAGTCTCAATAACTAGCATATGTAGACCCATGTAAAAGATCCTGAGGACAGGGTACTGTCACACAGGATGTCCTGTCATTGTTTTTTGTCCCGGAGTCAGAATTGCTGATATGGGAAATGGGAGCATGCCGATGAAAATAACAAAGATACCAGTTGAGGTCAAAGGTCAGTGAACGTAAAACTCTCACCAGGCTGGGGTCGGCTTCATTTGTCAAAGAGTCGTAGAGAGATTCCAGCTTGTCCCAGTTGGCGCCGCACAGGATGAGTCTAGCGCCACCCTTGTGGAAGAGTTGAGCGCACTCTAAAAGATTGAAAGTATTCACAAATCCATTCATTACCTTTCAATGGATTATTCAAAATAAACCTTGTCTAGCTTGGAAAGTTAACCCGGTAGAGCGTAATTTAGCTGTAATGCTTTCCACCTCTGCATGTCTTTTTGTGTGTACCGTAAATTCCGGACTATAAGCCGCTACTTTTTTCCCAAACTTTCAACCCTGCGGCTTATTCAGTGATGCGGCCAATTTATGTAAATTTTTAACGGCCGCCAGCGGCGCTCGAGTACAAAAGGTAAGATTTAGACCGGTGGAACATATGCGCCGAGGAAGACTGCAACTTCTTGGCTTGTGCATAAATTAAATTAGCGTAAACATACCCTCATCATGCAAAATGCAAAAAGAAAGGCACATGACGCAGCTTTCAAGCTAAAAGCAATCGAGCAGTCCGATCAAGAAGGAAACAGAGCTACAGCACGTAAACTTTACCAGACCCGTTTACTGTGTTGCGAGCGTGTTGCTAGCGTGTTTTGGAATAAGGGAGCGTGGGACGACGTCTATATGACAAAGTTTCTTTCCGACACTGAGGAAGGCGACTTTGATGGCTTCAGTTCTAAGGAAGACAATGAGGATGGTTTACTGTGATTTTTACAAGTACGGTATGTTCTTTACCAGACCCGTTTACTGTGTGTTGCTAGCGTGTTGCTACCATTAACTGCCCTGTCACAGGCACCATTTGGGATGAAAGTTATATTATTATTATTAAAGCTTTGAAAACTCTCTCGGTATACCGTCTTTCTTTGTAAATATGTGTAACCCATGTATAACATGTATTTGCAACGGTATATTTTTGTAATGTATTTATTTGTATTTATTTTAGACACTTATTCTGATATGTTTTGCACGGGTGAACGAAAAATGAGGGGCGGAACAAACGCGGGGTGACGGGAAGTGGGGTAAAGGTGAGAAACAGACGGACCTGTTTCTGGACGCGGCGAACAATAGTGGATATATATTTTACCCACCCTTACCTTTGGAAATATACTCTTTTTTCCTTGGATTACTTTCAACGGGACCCGGACTCTGCAGGTCTGCATCAAACTTTTCCGTCCATTTTGCCGGCTGTGATTTTTGGACTGTGTACTTTAATGAAGGACATTTAGTTTCAATCGCGGGACTTGATGTCGGGTTTGGGTTAATTTTGTGTTTGTGTTACATTTTTTTATGTGGGCGCATGCGGCTTATATACAGGTGCGGCTTGTGTAAGTACAAAATCGGTTTTCCTCTTAAAATGTGGTGGGTGCGGCTTATAATCGGGTGCGCTCTATAGTCCGGGATTTACGGTATATTGACAAGTGAAATATGTTATGTGTCTGATACCAGTTCCCACAGCAGACACGGCATCGGTGATCACCACCACTTTGTTGCGGACTAACGACTTGGCCATGTACTGCATGAGCTCGCTGTAGACGTAGTACATGCCTGCCGCCATCACAATCAACAGGGGCAATACCAGCACAAAAGGGAGAGCCATTTTCTGCAAAGGATAGAGACATGCATCGATCACAATGTGCTCACAAAACACTCACACTACCATCATGCTTCATTTTTATATTATTTTTTAGGGATGCCAATTAACTTTATTTTCCTACTGATACTCATATAACGGGTGTAATAATAACTTTTGTTTTATTGAAATTCCTGCTGAAATATGTTGTAGAGTATTTGTGTAAGTGTCCTGCAATGATGAATCCAACAGTGCCACCTGCTGGTATGGGGTAGGGTTTGGTTTGGCTTTTGACATGTGACCGGAAGGCAGGGTTTTTGGGCGTCTACAACGAGCTGTCAACGGAAAGACACGATTTCTTGGTGCTCCGAAAAAAAGTTAATTTTAAACATTAAAACCACAGCTGACAAGTCTCTCAACATGCACAGTAATGTGATTGATGTTGGCAAGCTGTTTGGATTTATTTTCGTTATGTTTCTGTCGCCTTTTATGTTAGTTTTGCCGGACGTTGCATGTCGTGCTAAAATGCTAATTCCCCTTATAGAGATCAAAGAGATCAAAGCCAGCAGAGAAGCTTACCACATGTTGTGACTCATTCATTTTCAGGTAAATTGTACCCCTTTTTATTCTCATTATTGTTATTATTTCTATTTTCTCATATATATAATAATAATAATAATAATAATAATTTCCTTGTATTGTCATTCTGTGTAACAATGTACACAGAACGAAATGTCGATTGCACCTGACCCGTTGTAGCGAGCCGATGCAGCCGCAGCCAACAGAGGGCGCCGCCGACCACTTTTTAAGTCTTAGGAATGACTCGGCCGGGGCGCGAACCACCGACCTCCCAGTCTCAAAGCGGGCGCCTTACCATCTAGGCTACTGAGCTGGTAAAAAGGATGATGTTGGTTAAAATTCAGACAAAAGAAAAATATGTTGAATTCATTGTAAACGTTAAAAAAACCACCATACGATCTCTTGTTAAAAGTATCTTGTTAAAATGGATGTAAAAATGTATTGTGATGGTTGATATTCTAAAATGTATTTTATGTAAACTGAAAAGAAAGCTCTTTGATATGTTGTTGGGCAGTCTACAACGAGCCGTCAACGAGATCAAAGAGATCAAAGCCAGCAGAGAAGCTTACCACGTGTTGTGACTCATTCATTTGCAGCAATTGTAATAAAAACCTCATCAAGCTGTATTTCAAACACACAAACACATTTTTTCACGTGTCTTTATTTTTTATTCAAATTACAATAACATTATACTGTTATGGTAAACATGTCTTCAAAAATGAGTTTTAGGTCGACAAGGCAAGGATCATCAACATGGTGCCCGTGGACCCCAGTTAGCCCCCAAAGAACCCCCCGAGTAGCCGTCCGACCAGTTCTGAAAAAAATAATAGAATAGAGTAGAATATACCTTTATTGTCATTGTTACAAAATGGGTTGACATATTGTGACAACGAATATGTTCAACCCATTTTGTAAGCTCACCAATGATGAGTTGTTGCGTGATTTTCCTGAAAAATGTATTTCTAACTGGTGTGATAAATCATTTACATAATCAATAGCTATAGAAAAATGATCAATTCTTCCAAACTAACAAATTGTTCCATTGTTATTAAAACAAATCTATGGCTGGGTTCTTGTGTTGCAATAGGCCAATGTTTAATGATTCCTTAATTTTGGTTTGGGACATTTACCAACAGTTCCTTGCTGTCTCTTAGGGAGTTGCATGGACAGGTGCTGGAAGAAGTTGAAAGCTTTAGGTACTTGGGTTGTGATGTGGCTGCAGTTGGTGGAATGGAGTGTGAGGTATTGCACAGAGTGAACAACAAGAGTATGAGTATGGATGTTAAGAGGGGACTGTATGAGAGTGTGATTGTGCCGACTGTGTTGTATGGTGCAGAGACTTGGAGCCTGAACGCAGATTTAAGAAGGAAGTTGAATGTGTTTGAGATGAAGTGTTTGAGGACTATGTTAGGAGTGACAAGATTGGATAGACTGAGAAATGAAATTGTGAGAGACAGAACTGGAGTAGTCGTGGAACTGAGCAAGCGTGTTGATAAGAGAGTACTCGGTTGGTTTGACACATGGAGAGGATGGAATGTTGAAGAGGATCTACAGAGCAGAAGTCAATGGAAGGAGACCAAGAGGAAGGCCGCGATTGACGTGGATGGATGGTGTTATGAGTGCACTGCAGGAAAGAGGTCGAAATATAATGGAAGCTAGAGCTCTTGTTGGTGATAGAAAGGAGTGGAGAGGTGTTGTGAAAGGATAGTGGGATTGTGGACGTGTCCCTAAGGATGGGCTGGGCACCCGTATGATGCGGCAGGGGTAAACCAGAGAAAGTTGTCAGGCCCTGCTGTTGAACAAAAGAGTGTGTTGTGTCACCCTGACCCGAGTGACATGACCATTTTCTCGTGTCCCGTTTCATCTGGAAGGACGAAAGCATGACCAACAAGGGTGCCGAGGTGCCTAACTTGTTTGGGTGTTTGGGCAATTGGGTTGGCTATAGTCCAAAAATTTTTGTGTGTTTTTTTTTTGCTATTTATTTCCCTTTTATTTTCTTTGTTATTGTATGTGTGTGTCTTGCTGTCGGTCACCCCTCTTGAGGGATATGACCAAGGTAGATAGATAGAACCAACAGTTCAACCAGATAATTAACCATTGACAACCAAATTGTGAGATTAGTTTTTGTTGATCACATCAAAGCGCTATGTGCAATACTCAGCGGGCCCGCAAAGGAGGGGCACATGGGGAAGGTGCGCCTTCCCTCCCCTTTTCACCCTCTTGGGTGGATTCAAGTCACGCTATAAAAGGTAGATGCACCTATCCCTTACTCTTTTTTGCTGCTGGACGACAGACGCCTGAGGGTTCAAGTCCAGACATCAATCAGTATCCATACCATCTCATCTCATTAGCTACACCGCTTATCCTCAGTAGGGTCGCGGGGGTGCTGGAGCCCATCCCAGCAATCATCGGGAAGTGGGCAGGGGACACCCTGAACTGGTTGCCAGCCAATCACAGGGCACACAGGGACAGACAACTGTATCCATATCAATGAACTTCAAAATCGATAATTTAAATCTCAAAATACAATATGTTTAGAGTATTGCTTACTCTATGATAAATGGTACTAGAGACATAAAGAGGCTGTTTTGGGAATTTATTCGGGTGGAAATCGTGATCACCACCTGCTGGTCGAATCGGTAACCACCCAATTATATTCTGAACCAAATAAATATAGATTCAAGCAATTTTCTTCATAAAGGATACACAGCCAAGTTGAGGTGGTCCATACTACTTTAGAGAATCCAAATATCATAAAGAGGTAAATAAATTATTGAAATATTTACATGAAAATCTAGTCTTTGATTGAATATTTTAGCCTGGCTCCAAGTCAGGCCTATAAACATGTTCAAATTTTGCTGTTATGGGTCGCCCAATAATTATCCTGCATCCCTAATTTTTGTTTTTTAATGTGTAGCCTTTCCAAGCAGCACTAGCAATGCCGCTCACCATTTAAAGTGTGTTTAGAAGAAGAGCTAAATATATTCTAGACAAGACCCTACTCCAGAATTCCTTGCCAAAAACACTACTGACTTTTATGTCTATAAACTTTAGAAGTATTGCACATGACACTCACACACACACACACCTGTAATCCGTGTTATTCCTGGTGGATTGACAGCTGAGTTGAAGCAGTTAATCCCTTCGTTTTTAGTTAGGTAAGAGTGGGACTTCTTTGGTCTCTGTCTTTGTGAGCCGCTAGTGCCCAGTAAAAGCTGTTGCTTAGAATAGCAACTGCTAGAGTGGGCCATGCCTTCACAAATGGTGCACACTCACTTTCTTCAGTATACTCTTCTGTTGCCAACATGAAGACAGTTCCCCTCTGTAAATATTTTTCATGAGCTGTAAATCAGCAAGTAAATGCTATATATTAGATTGCAGCAAATTGAATCATGTATGTGTCAGGAACCAGAACGGCATCAGGACCCAAACGCGTGACGTTCTCACACAAGCCTTTTATTTTACGCGAAATGGGGAGTCATGCACGTTGGACAGAGGTCTGGCGTGGAAAGACAGGAAGCCAGAGACCGACAAGATCGATTCCAATTGCCCGAGTTGATATCGGACAGATGGGGTCGATACCAGACAGGACGGGACTGACAGACAGGATAGATAATGAAAGAGGATATCGAAAAAAAAAACAGGACAAACAAGACAGGAACGAAAACTGGAGAGAATAATAAACAGGACAAAAACAGACGGGAGCGAAACTGGAAACCGATATTAAACAGGACAAAAATAAACGGGAACAATACCGGACTGGAAAATACCAACAGGAAAACAGGACCGAGTCAGAACCCACGTCTTGCAGGGCAGTGGTTTGTTGACGGGCTGACAAGGTAAGAGTGACAGCGCTGAGCTTTAAGTAGACAGAAAGCCGATTCGGGCGCCATGGCAACTGTGACAGTATGGTTTTGGTGACTGGATGTTGAATTTAAAAAAGTGTGACTTTTCAAAGATGTATATGGCAACACAAGGGAATTGTAATCACCCACGAGCAAAGCGCGGATGGTGATAATGTTTTCCTTTAGGATCCAAATATTTTTGGGGGGTTTTGTGTTGGTTTGTGTGTCTGTCCAGTTGAGAAAAGGCTGAAGGAATTTAGATATGACCACCATCTCTAACAGGTAGTCAGGTAGATGTGTAAAAATGCTAAAAGAAAGCTAAGGGGGAAGACAATTTTTAGCACTTATAGTTTTGTCACCAGCTCAGTAGCCTAGATGGTAGTGTGCCCGCTTTGAGACTGGGAGGTCGCTGGTTCACGCCTCGACCGAGACATACCTAATTGGTATAATGGCGGCGCCCTCTGGCTGCGGCTGCATCGACTCGCTACAACGGGTCAGATGTATCGACATTTCGTTCTGTGTACATTGTTACAAAGAATGACAATACAAAGGAAATTATTATTATTATTATTATTATTATTTGTTGACTCAGCAATATTTCCTAGAAAGACATTCCAATCTCCCAGGTCATAACAAGTTAGTCCAGGATCATCATAATTTATAGGAGATTAGGTAGGTTACTCTAGAGGTGAAAATGCTGAGTAAAAAACAGGACTCAACCCGAGCCTTCCGGTTTCCTCCCTCATTCAAAAAAAAAAATACATGTCGGGTTAATTGGCCCGTCCAATTAACCTCATGTGCGGTCCCTTCTCAAGGTTTCTTCATTTTCCTCATGCTGAAGTTTTTGAGTTGTTCCTTGCCCTCATGTGGGTTTTAGATCAGGGGATGGTGTCATAATAGTCTGTAGTTTGCAATAGTCTGTGGTCTGTGCAGCCCTTTGAGACTCCTTGTGATTAAGGGCGTCAGAAATAAACATGACTTGACTTGACAATAACTTAAAATGCTAAAGCTAGATTAGCTAAAAAAAATTAAGTACACTCTGTTATGTTCCACCTCGTTAGGTTGAAGTGGGTGGATTAGGTCGGAGAGTGATAATAATAATAATTAACATCATCATCATCATATTGTACATTATCATTATAATAATGTTCACTTGATAAAGTTAAGATGTATGTGTTTATGAACAAAACATTTGAAAAAATAAAAAAGTCTTTGTTGGTAAAATGTTTGTGCGGAAATGGCAGGGTGGAAATTATTCAGAGACACTGTATAACAAAACAAGCTATTGTGATTATTGTATCCGTCCCTGAGTTTGAGCACTATGTATTAGTGTTAAACATATTAGTGTTGCAATAATATTATAAAAGCGTAAAACATAGGATGTTTTTGTTGTTTTTTGTTTGCTTGCTCTTTCCAAAAATCGTGTCACCAAAATGTTGCTGTAAAAAAAGGATCACCCATATATTTTACCACACTGACGATACAGTCCCGTGTATTGTCGCACGATGGCGACAACGAGCAGATCTCGCGAGATTTACCGTGGATTCCAGGCTGTTGACCCAAGCGGCTTTTCATCAAGCCTCCTCGCTGTCTGACTACATTCGGGAGAGAAGAAAATCAACCCTGGCAGGTTAAGAGTCTGCGCTGCGGCTTGTTGTGGAAACAATCTTCTTTCTTACTTGTTTGGACGATAAAAGCAGAATTAAACAACTTTAGAGGTTACGGACATCTTGTTTTGGTTCTCAACCGAGTTTTTTTTCAAGCAAAGTGAAGACCCCAACCCGTACGGGATTTTTTAGCATTAGCCAAAGCTAGCAGGTTGGCTAACAGCCTGAGTGAACTTCGCATGGACCAACGCCTGAGACTGGGATCAGAGCTTGTCGCCTGACCCTAAGGGCCTTTTTCTTGTATTTTTCTTTTATTTAATTCGACTTCTTCACATGGAAGTTGGGCGTCGTCTTTTAGACGTTCTCCCGTCGACGTTTGTCGGACGTAGCAGAGTTTTTGCAGCTTGCGCGTTATCGATTTGGAGCCTCGGGAACGAGTAGAAGAGCTAACTGGAGATTAGCCTCCTCTCCTTTCTGGCTTTTGTGCTCGCGAGCCATTCATCACCGATTGAGTGATGAGCACCGGGGCTTGATGGCACACCTTTATTTGGTGCCGAGAAGAAGTTGCATGCAAGCGATCTTGCAAAGAAGTGCCTAAAAATCGAGTTGCACCAGGAGAAAAAGCCGGCTGCGATTGTTGGAAAATGCACAGGAGCGTCCGGTGGTTTTGCAAATCGGACTAGGAGCGAGACGTGCAAACGAGCAGGATTTACAAGTGCATCGGGCGGAACGTCAACAAGGAGGACCATGTCTAGCGCAAAGGAAAACTCGTGCAGGAAATTCCAGGCCAACTTTTTCAACAAAAGCAAATGCCAAAATTGCTTTAAACCTCGCGAGTTGCATCTGTTGACGGATCAGGATTTGACGCAGGTAAGTCCATTGTGGCATTGGGTCCATGCAAACATTTGGCACCATTCTTGTTTTGTTTAGAAACATTTTCATACATTGTTTCTAGCAGGCATAAACATCTCTCACTTTCAGGAGAAAAATGCTGTTTTGGAGTAAAAAAATAAGACCTACCTGAATTGTATAGATCCGAGGAGAAAATCTTTTGAGGTTGGGAGGGAAGTGTTGTCAGATGTCCCATAGTAAATCTAGCATTTGAGGTGGGGAGTTTGAATTATATGTCGTTCATGCGGGCAGGGGTACTTTATTTGTGTATTACGGGCATTGATCTTTATCTCATTATTACACATTTAACTCAGGGTACCAGTGAATAATGTTAAGAGATTGGAGAAAACAGGAAATCGTTTTGAAAAAAGCATGACACGGGAAACGACTCATTGGTGTGTCTGATGATGAATAGGACATTTAAAAACATTACACTATTTTCCGGGCCGGAAGTCGCTCTGACGTATACATAGCACCGGTCAGAAATGCATAATTAAAAAGGAGAAAACATAGATAAGTCGCATTTTTGGGGGGAATTTATTTGACAAAATCCAGTATCGAAAGCAAGGCAATTAAAGAAAATACAATTCTTTTGGTTTTCACGGTTAATACATTCCAAAACCAACTGCATTAAGTGAATTTCCGCAAAGTAGGAATCATATATATATATATATATATATATATATATATATATATATAATGTATATATTTGTGTGTGTACTGTAGTGTGAACCAATAAATCTGTTTACTTGTGCAGTTGGTCATTTTTATGTCGCAAAAGACTGTGTACTTGTGATTTTATTTTCTGCTCCCTTGAGCCCAAGGCAAACAAGCACAGTACTTTGTCGATTTTGGTGGGAGACATGAATGAAATCATCCTTTAATGGCAAAACTAACGTTTTGAGTAATTACTTCACTTGTGCCGACTCCTGATCAGATTGCTCACAATCATCTTCATCTGGGATTGTTCAGTTTTCCTTTTCACTTTACATGTAATGATTCATTTGGCATTTTTCTGAATGGTTGTGTGAATTTTCACTCTTTAAGTGATGCAGAAATTACCGTACCGTAAATTCCGGACTATAGAGCGCACCTGATTATAAGCCGCACCCACCACATTTTAAGAAGAAAACCGATTTTGTACATACACAAGCCGCACCTGTAAATAAGCCGCATGCGCCCACATTTAACATGTAACACAAACACAAAATTAACCCAAACCCGACTTCAAGTCCCGCGACTGAAACTAAATGTTTTTTTGGTTTGAACAAATTTATTGACACTAAAAACAGAAAACAATCATGACAATCTCAACAGCAATTAAGCACATTCACAATATTATATTCCAATATTACGTTTTTAACAGCAAACACAAAGTGAGGTTTGAACAAACCTTCTCGAAAATCAAACATATTCACAATTTCATTATATAACATCTTTGTTAGTGTCAATAGATCCGTCCAGGCCAAAGTCGATTGTCCTCGGTCTGAACAAATCCACCGACACCAACAGCAGCAAAACACAGCCATCAAGCATATTCACATTTTTTTTATATTTGACAATATGACGTGACGATATGACGTTTTAACATTTTTTTCCTGACATTTCCAACATCAATTAAACAATTTCAGAGTTATTTTCTTTTAACAGTAGTTAACCAGCGTGTAAAAGGCAATACTATTGTGCAAGGGCATAGCTCTGCCATCCCACCCTCCCAAGCAGCATTCTTCCAGTCCTCTGTGTGGGTCCTTTCCATTCTGCGTGGGTCCTCTCCCTTCTGGGTTCCACAACCCAGGCCGTTGCTGCCGGGACTCCCACAGTGTAGCTCCGGCTGTCCTTCATTAAAGTCCACAGTCCAAAAATCACAGCCGGCAAAATGAACAGAAAATGATACGATACTTAAGGTTTGATGCAGACCTGCAGAGTCCAGGTCCCATTGAAAGTAATTCAAGGAAAAAAGTGTATATTTCCAAAGGTAACGGTGGGAAAAATATATCAGATGAACACATTTATTCACGCAACTCATTTTTCTTTAACCAACTTTTTACCCCCTCTTCTTTCCTTGTTTGTCCCTCACCTTTAGCGGTCCCCATTTAAACTCGGCACCCCGCGTTTGTTCCGCCCCTCATTTTTCGTTCATTTGTGCAAAACATATCAGAATAAGTGTCTAAAATAAATACAAATAAATACATTACAGAAATATACAGTTGCAAATACTTATTATACATGGGTTACACATATTTACAAAGAAAGACGGTACACCGAGAGAGTTTTCAAAGCTTTAATAACAATAGTATAGCTTTGACAGGGCAGTTAATGGTAGCAACACTCGAGCGCCGCTAGCGGCCGTTAGAAAAATTACATAAATTGGCCGCATCACTGAATAAGCCGCAGGGTTGAAAGTTAGGGAAAAAAGTAGCGGCTTATAGTCCGGAATTTACGGTACTTAAAAATCCACAGAACCGCTAGATATAACTAAAATCTTCGATGCACAGAGGACGTAAAAGTAGAACCGTAAAATGGCAAAGGAGCGCTAAAAAAGGGAATAAAAATAGATATGAACAAAAAAAGTTAATCCCAACAGTTTTTTCTAACTGCAAGCATATCCAATTTAATTAATTGTATCTTGCCAATTCTGCATGTCAACAATGACATGATTGGGTCGCTTTTGTGGATAAAGAAAGGTAGGGTGCATGGTCATGGAAACCATAAACTCAAAACCTCTCATTTATTAACTTTAATAAAAGTACAACATTTCTACAATCTACCATTGTTTTCCCAAACTTATTTCAGTGTGTTGTTATTTCAAGTCGATGTCTATAGAAGGCCTTTCAGTCTTCCACATTTCCTTAAGGGATCACAAAAGAAAACATTTGGTATATGTTGTTAATCTTTGCTGTCCTTGTAAACTCCAGCAAGACTCGTATAAAGGATGAGTAAAGATTTCAGTCGAGGCAGAAGCGTCAGCAGTCGGGGCGTGTTTTGAACTGCTTTTTCGCTCTCATCATTCGTTTAGTTGCTGGTGTGTCCTGTAATTGATCCCAGATGATGGACGGGGCCATACAGGACGGGCCCTTGAAAACTAAAATGCAACGTCAACATCCGCTGTTCTCATGGACCAAATGAAAAGAAGCAAATGAGTTCACAAATCGTGCGGTAATTACTCCTTAGAAACTTTGAATGTGTTTGCTGAGACAGTTACAAAGTTCTTGGTAATGCTCTGTTGAAAGAGGAAAGCACATGGTCTTGTAAAAATATACATTTCTGCCAGAATATTTAAAGAGAGGTAAACTGTCATAAGTGGACTCTGGAGATATGCTTTTATGATTGTCATAAAAAGAAAAAGGTATACAGTAATGCCTTTTTCTTTCGGTTTGCTTTCACTTGGTCACTTTTCTGTATCCTGGCTAGGTTACTGGAATTGACTGAATAGGAGCTTGGCAGGCATCTAACGGAGAATGGTTTTTGTCTGGCTTAAATGGACACATACTTAGGAGAGGTGTGTAAAAGGCCTCCAATCCGATGGAATGACATGAGAGAGAGCTGGAGTTGCAAGGAGAAAAAAAAAAATCATAGTTTGGGGAAATGGACGTCCTGGCTGTTTTTCAACTCTGGTGGTGAGCCTATAGATTAAGAGTAATGGATAGACCAAGTGTTCCAAGGCTTCCCAGTTGAGAGGCTCGTCATTTTCAATATCCCAAGTTAAACATTTTGGCACATAGGTGGGTTATATCCAAGTACTTTTTACCTAACCGAGATTGAAATGGTTAAATGCTTTGGTTGCATCCGCGTGTATGAAAACACAGAACTGTGTCAAATGTTAACAGAATCCTGACAAGTCCAACGCTATTAAGACTCCTTATTCAGAGGTAACTCTAAATTTCGACGTTCAGCTCATCACTGTTTTCAGAAACTCTTTGTGATAATTTCTCAGTATTAGCAAGGGGAAAAAAATGTCTTTTGTGGTCAGGGTGGATTGGAGAGGCGCACACACACAATAAAACTGAAAACGTTTTTTTGTTGTTGGATTTTTCGGTTAAAAGTTGTCTTCAAATTGTTCTAATGTTCACTTCTATCCAACTCCATCCATCCATTATCTGCACCGCTTATCCTCAGTAGAGTCTCGGGGGTGCTGGATTCCATCCCAGCTGTCTTCGGGAAGTGGGCAGGGGACACCCTGAACTGGTTGCTAGCCAGTCGCAGGGAGCACAGAGACAGACGACTCACTCATTCACACCTGGGGAAATTTGGGGCGGCCACTTAACCTGACATGCATGTTTTTGGTATGTGGGAGGAAACTGGAGTTCCCGGAGGAAACCACACAAGCACGGGGAGAACGTGCAAACTCCACACAGGAATTCTGGTAGCTGGATTTGATCCCATGACCTCAGAACTGTGCCGCGGATGCGCTAACCACTAGCCGCGGAGCCGCCTATCCAACTTTATTATTTATTTCCATGAAGCACGCCCAAAATGCTTTGCATCAGTTGTTCACGTGCACACTTGAGATGTTTTCTGTTGACTCACGTCCTATTCCTATCAAATGTTTATTTTGTTTTGTCACATAAATCAGCCTGCCTATCTTTGCCAAAAGTTTTAATGATCTCCTTTATGACCCAACCACTCGAAAAAAAGCTCTTGATTTTGAATTCCTTAGAATGAAGCGGGAAAAAATCCCGGTAGCTGTTTTCAACCGTGCAAGGAGGCGGCGCCCCGCCCTGATCCTGACCCAAATTGACGACAATGTGCCTAAAGGCGCTTTCCTGTCAAAGTCATAATAATATGTCAGATTTTCTCAATGGTTGAAGACAAGTGGAAAGGGAGCGTCAAGTGATGCAGTCTTCACAATATGTCCTATACATTATGCAAAGCTTAAAGACCTCGTATCATGATGTTTACGTTGGTCTCAAAGAAGCTAATCATGTGAACTTTGTACTTGGGACCCTACAAAGCAGCAAAAAGCCGTGTGATGTCAGTAGCAAGACTGATCAATGAAACATTGCAAGTGGGACTTCATTTCAACTTGTCTTGGGAAACAATTTTTTTTTCCACAGTTCACTATTGGAACTTCATTAAGGGGGCGCAATGCTGTTTAAAACAGCAGTTTTCATCCAGAGAGCTGTGCTATATCGTTAGGTGTGCCACAGGAAAACGTCAACTTGTATCTAATTGGTGACAACAAAATGAATGATTATGCGCTGAAAGTGTGCTGTTTTAGAGTTCCTTCGCTGTTTTTTAGTGAGCGGCACTTTATTATGCTTCCACATCGGTAGGTGGCAGCTTATTAGTCTTGCACTCAGTCTCACAATGGTCAAAATACAAGTTAAGACAATATAATACTGGAAAAAACATGTTGAAATCTAGGAAAACCGTACGAAAGATTTTAGTGTGATTCAAGACACTTTGATATAGCTTAACATGGTCTAGTTGGGTTACATTAGAGCCTATTTTGATGACTATTTTGGGCGACAGTAGCTCAGGAAGTAGAGCGCTCGTCTTGGATCAAGGGATCCCAGTTCGAATCCCGGCTTGTCCGTGTTACATGTCGAAGTGTCCTTGGGTGAGACACTGAACCCCCAATACCCAATAAGCAGGTTAGCGTCTTACATGGCTGCAATACAAGGCCGCCGCTATTGGGAAATGTGGAGCACATTGTAAAGAGCTTTGGGAAGTCATTGACTTGAAAAGCGCTATATAAATGCAGATCATTTCATGAAAACATTTGTATCGGAACCTGAACTGTGAAATATTATTTTTTACATTTTATTCACACTGTGTTCTTCAATGAAAAAATGTTCTTTGGCCCCAAAAAGGTTTAGAAACGCTCATTTAGAAGACAAAACTATTGTCAGTCATCTGGGTTAGATTTCAGGTCTGTGATTCGAGAGGACCCACATGCTGCCTGTAATCACACATGAGCTTGTTGGGTGTAAACAAGCATAGACATGCAAGTTTGTGAGAAGATACCTGCTTAGTTAGCATTGTATGAGTCTTTAAAAGCAAAAACCCCAAATACTAAAGACGTGCCCTGAATTTTGATTGAAACTTCTTTAAAGTTGCTATTTTTTAAAAAAAATTGACACGAGTCAGCAATAGCAGAATAATCTCGCCAGTGCTTTCTGCTGGGAAAACCAAATTCCTCAAATGAGTACCCTCTGATTTACTGATTTACTCAAACTCAGGGGTACGTTACCAATCGTTAACACGAGAGAAAACCACTGGAATCACGCTTTTTTTGGAGTGGGGGGGTTATCCATTCAGGCAACTAAAAGCTTTTGAAATTTCATGCCACTTCAGAGGCACAATTCATTACAATTTTGTTTTTAAAGATCTCTGCCAAGCCTAAACTATTTTTAAAAAGATATTGGGGTCACCATTTCATTACACTCATAGGACTCATCAGCCTGCGCTGGACATTTTTTTAACAGCCTGATCTACTAAAATTTTAAACTGTCTTCTGTTGATGATTGAAACTCTTAGAAGTCATCACTGCAGAGAATTTTTGGGATGCCCCAAGTCTGTAACATGTTATCAAATGAACAAGCTATGACTTGGCAAACGTGTGAACTAAGATCTTCCGGAAGAATTGTGAACCGATGAAAGCTAAGCCACGTGAAGTCATCGACAAATTTGTAGCTGTCACCTGCTGCCCGTTGTGAGGTTGTTTGTTTAAACATTGTTGTTTTGTCTGCAGTTTGTTCTGGAACATTGGTCATTGTTTCTGGCCGAATAGCACTTTGTGTCGTATTCTTTTGTATTTTTTACAATGCACATCCATTGTACACGTTCAGGAACAAAATGCATATGGGTATCATCAAGTTTATGGCAGCCATGTGGCTGATCAGTTGAAACGTAGCGTATATGAGACACCATTCTGGTTGTTTAACAATCAGATCAGAGAAATTTTGGTTTGGTCAAAAAGCAAATTGCTTTTTGAGTCCCATTTACGAGAATTTACTACCCGTTGGAACTGTCTTGCTCCTACCATAGAAGGAAGTCCCATCTGTGGTCAAAGGGAAGGACTCACGAGCCAATAGTGAGATTTTGTTTATTTTGACAATGCCACCAGTTAAGTAAATTCATCATGCTGGTTTTCATTTGGAGGGGGAAAAAAACAAGCCTCCAAAGCATAGTATCCAACAAAGTCGATCACCTTTAAAGGCTGGCTGGTTTGTGTGGATTTGAAAAGCCATTCTGGGGGTGTATGCAACATCTGGAGCCCAAAAGGCTTTGCTCATATTTAAACTGTCTTCCCCCTAAGCTTGCAAACTCCTACAAAGTTTTAATCATTAGCTAAATGCTTCTCTTTTTTCCTTTTACCTCTTTTACAGGCGAAGCCGATTTATGGCGGCTGGTTGTGCTTGGCTCCTGAAGGAACCGACTTTGACAATCCGATGCAGCGATCGCGGGTACGTTGCATCATACACTCTTCAGTATTAACTCTATTTAAAAATCGAATACTGCACTGTCTCAGTTTACTAGCTAAAATTTGTCATACATGCATATAAAGTAGCTGAAAACGGCTCTTGAGTCTTTCACTGCCAATGCATCAATTTTAAATTCAATACCAGTGACTGCATTGGATGTCAGTCCTCCATTTTCCTTTTTAAGTAGGCTGGCAATGACTTCACTGGGCTGGCAGTGAATGAGTTAAGAGTGGTAAAGGTCATGCCCATCGATCCTATAAGTCATCAAAAGGTGTATTTGCGCCTGTAAGCCATTTGGGCAAATGGGCTTGGGAGGGACGTTCACTATATTGTTTGCATGTGTATAGGAAGAGGCAAAACTTTGGTTCTATTGACTTGACAACTATGAGCTGTACACGCTTTTGTTGCATAAGATAAATTGCTGACACTTTTTGCAACATCTAAA
This sequence comes from Urocampus carinirostris, assembly GCF_059441175.1. Taxonomy (NCBI): domain Eukaryota; kingdom Metazoa; phylum Chordata; class Actinopteri; order Syngnathiformes; family Syngnathidae; genus Urocampus; species Urocampus carinirostris. The sequence continues at coordinate 18,636,296 of NC_142367.1, forward strand.
CACAGAATAACTTTTTTTTTAACGTACATTAGGTAAATATGCCCAAATGTTGAAAAAAAAAATGTTATTTCCCCAACAGAAATGGCAACGGAGATTCTTTGTTTTGTACGAACATGGTTGTCTGCGCTTTGCCCTGGATGAATCGGTAAGTACAATAGCATTCCTCTAAAAAACTACCTAAAAAACGTTTCACATGTTACGGTTGTGTGTAAATAAATCATCCTGACATGAGTTGGTCCAGTCAGCCGTGATTGATCACTGCAAGCTCGCAGTTTATGTTCAACAGGCAAATTTTCCATATCTGGACCCGCTCGTTCAAATATGACCCTTTTTAAACGTCTGGCGTTTTTTGGTCTGTGTAAAAACAAAGGTGCAGCTTCTTCACGGTCAGGCTGAAAAGTGAAGGCCGGAGCAATTAAATCAACTTTTGTGCGCCTGAATGCGTCACGCACGTTTCCACTCCGTTTCCAGTGACACCCAAGCTGCCGTGCAATTGTTTTCCTCTCATTGTACCAATGATTCCAAAACGGGCGGCCTCATTGTCCTCCAGTCGTTTCATCTTTTCCGCAGGGCAGGAAAACTGGGTCAGGAAAATGGCTGCCTGCTTTTCTGGACCCCTAAGATAGGAGCTTTTTAAAACTGCACAGCACACGGTTCATTTGTAATCAGGCTCATCAGTGGTTGTCTTTTCTTCTGCCACATCTAGTTTTCTAAAAAATTGTGATCATTAATCTTAATAGTTTGGTGACGGGGGCCAAATTCAAATCTCGTTATTTTTAGAATAGAATAGAATATACCTTTATTGTCATTGTTACAAAATGGGTTGACATATTGTGACAACGAAATTGGGCATAACACTCCAGTGTCACACATTCACAGTGAGGTAAAAAAACCAAGAAGATAAAGGAACAGAGGAGATAAGGTTATAAAACAAGGAGGATAAGGTTATAGTTATAATTTACACAAAATTTACCCAAGAAATGTCGGCATATAGGATATTACATACGGTTTGGTATCGTAGGCTTGGTGCAAAAATAGTGAGTTTTCACTCATTCTTAAGTGATTTTATACAAAGCCATAAAAATACCCCCAAAAATATTGAATACTCAAAGCATTCTGTTCAAAAAGTTTTCGAAAACAATATAATCAAACATTCCTAGCATGTCAAAAAGAAAAACAGTTTGCCTTACCACAACAATGTGTTATCTGTTGTAATTGATCAAATTTAAGGGGAACGAGTTGCATTGTTTCAGTGCTGTAGTCACAGTTTTGCAATACACAAACCAAAATCAGATTAAATAACTCTGAACGCATCACCTTGAGAAATGCCAACAAGAGTCAAATGATATAATTACAGTTTTATTGATAGACCAATTTCTTTATTGTCTTCTGTGGTAATCTCTGTGAACTGAAGCATTCAGTTTATTACACTAAACAAATTTAATAATGTCATATAAACATCACTGTTTTGCAACAAAACATTTTGTTTTTTCAATACAAAGTGAATACGCTGGTCGTGATCGTTTCGTAAAGGTTACCTAGGCTAGCCAGTTGTCCTCATAATGAGGTCAGAAGATTAGCTTATTTCCCTTATCAAGGGAAAAAATGACATCACCAGTTGTTTTTAGCCGCTATTTAACCGGATGTGAAACAAAAGCAATAACTTCTTGAAATGTTTTGCCAACAAATGGAAGGAAAGATGCTCTCCTCTTTTCTCTTGCTGAAAGCAGCATTCCTCTCCCAATGCCCTTATTTGGTATGCCTTTCGAGCCCGCAGAGAGCGAGGGAAAGGGAGTCGTCGTAGCCCCTAAAAACCACAGAATAAAATGTTTGATATGCCTCAGACGCACACATTCCACACGTGGCCTGCTGCAGCAAGCAGCTCAGTCGGCTTTGTGGGACATGTCATAGAAATGGTAAATTTGCATCTAAGGTTAGGTTCACACTGCAGAGCTTGATGCTCAATTCCTATTTTTTGGGGTGGAATAAGATGTTTTTGTGAGATCGTCACATTTCCAACTCAATGCCACCTGTATATGATCCTCTGTGTGAACCCCACTTGTGTCCCGCATACGCAGAAGACATCACGTGCAGAACACACAATGCAGTCAGTGATTGCGGAAGTACTCATGGATGTTAATGGCGGAGCGTTGGTCCCGCAAATAATAATTAAATCCAAACCCCCGATTTCCCTCCAAGGAATATTCTCTGTGTTTTCGTGCGCCTCAGTTGTCGATTTGTCCACTTTGTCCCGCATTGTTGAACGCAAAATAGTAACGTCTGTCGCTTATCAATGACGTGTAGGTTGCATGAATGTGTCTCGACCATTAACATAGCAGTCTCGTTCCTAAAGATCAGATATGTATCGGATTTAGGTCCACACACGGAAGTGGCAAGGGTCCAGTGAGAAAATATCGGATATGCCGTTCAGGTGGACTTTAACAGATGGGATATGGGTTGCGTTTATGCAAAAAAAAAAAACATCAGATTTTCCTGCAATGTGAACCTAGCCTTATAGAGGGGGAAACATTTTGGTCATAGAATCTCAATAAATTGACGTGAAGGTAATTGGGATGCACACGCAGTCTTAAAAGAATGGAAGATGAAAACGCGTATTTTTTTAAGTTCTGTAAAAGAACAGTTTGCAATTCATTTTTTTGATGTATTTTTTGGATCTGACTATAAGTCATTGAAGATTTGATGAGCCTTTCTGTGTCAGGCCAGCGTACAAAAATGTTCCAGTTGCAGCCTGGTTTCCAAGGCACTTGAGACATACCCTAGAAAAGTTTGTCACAATTTATTTTTGGAGTGGATGTATACCCAAGTTTAAAGCATTTTAAACCACACTTCCTAACTACTTTCTTTTTTGCTATTTTCTCTGTAAAATTCTACTCTTCTTTAATTGTCCATTTTTTTCTTAGACTTAATTGTTGAAATAATTAAAATTATTCGGGATATGAAAAAAACTAGCCTTTAAATATGGATTGCAGTTCTTGTATACATCTATGGTAAATTTCCATCCATTTTCTTTTTGAATAAAAGTGGGTCAATAAAAAAATAAAATTGGGGATAAATGGTATTATTTTGGCTACAATTACCTTTTCAAGGATAAGAAACACATTATAACTGATAAACATGTTAGTGTACTTAAAGCTGAGCAAATCGGTAAAATCTAATTTTGTGGGTTTATTCGTAACAAGCAAGCAATTGATTTGTCTATATTACAATACTTGGTTCGTATATTACTGTTTTGTCCCGATTATAAGTCACTTCGGAGTACAAGTCGCACCGGCCATGAAATGCATAGTAAAGAGGGAAAAACACTCCCTCACTGGTGTATAAGTCATATTTTTGGTGACATTTATTGGATAAAACACCATGTCATTTAAAGTTTAAATGATTTAAAATAAAAAAGGAATAGATGCAACAGGCTGAACATTTTGCTTATGTTACACCCTAATTCTCAATGTTTTTTTAGATCTTATTTTGTGTAGCAAATAAAAAACTATATTTGAGAACTGTGGAATATTTTCAATCAGAAAGTTTCTTCTGGAAAATCTGTTTTGGCCCAGTTTTACCAGGACCCTAGCTCCATAGCAATGCTAGGAATTGAATGTACGGAACTAATTTAAGGCAGTGGAGTATGCACTGTTCACATTTTTGTTTTGTTTTCCGTCGTTTATTTTTTATCCAGCATTTTTCATCATATTTAAACGTATCCTATTTTTTGGTAATCAAAAAAAGGGTATTAAAATGCTATAATTTTTGGGGGTGCTTAGGTTGAATTTGGAGGGGGTTGAGCGTCCCCCAAAATAGGCTGGCAACTGCTATGGATGGTCACTGTAGATTGAAAAATAACGCCATGGAAATTGCACCAACAGGCTACTCCCCCCACACCTCCAGGGAACACAGGAGCGCAGCAGAGAGACAAAACAATTTTTATCATTCAACAACTATACATAAACATGTTAATTAACCAATAAACCAATTAACCCAAATAGCGAGTGAGAGGACGAAAGAAGTCAGCAAGCAAAAACACTAGCGCGTTTGCGCGATTGTATAGCTCCATTGTAGTTGGCCAAACACTTCATTAATTGAATAACAAACTCTAAATTCTTCAAAAAAAAAAGCACAGTGTCTTACTATTACACAATCAAACTATGTCACATCGCGATTTCAATTATATCTTGTTTAATCGTGCAGCCCGAACCTTTTATCCATATACATATATATATACACACACACACATGTCATTCCAGAGTATAAGGCGCACCCCTGACCAAACTGTAAAACTAAACTCTCCTCATGGTCCATAAAATATTGAAATATATAAAAATTGTGTCTTTAATTCACATAAACTTTCCAATCCTACTTCTTTAAATATGGAATCATCTCTGAAAGTCTTTGCTTCATTTTAGCAAGCGAAAGTCTTCCGTACAGTTGAGAACTCCTGGTTTTCAGGCTGGACTCTTCCTTTTAACCTTCCAAGTGGAGGAAATTCTTCAATAGGGTCAAGTTGTGACGAGGAGATGTGTGATTGCCATATTTGGCAAGCCCCCCGGGGAGCGGGGAGGGGGTTAAGCAGATCTTAATAAAGCTTGATCTGTGTTCAGTGGCCTTAAAAGGAGTTGAAAAGTGACCCAGCACCTGTTTTACATCTTCGCTAGCTGTAACCCACCTAAACCTGATAACCCAGCCCGAGTCTTTAGAGGAGACTTGCTAAAAGATTTCGGGGGTTTCGGGTTCTCATCTTAAGTACGCTTTTACTGTCATTGGTTTTATCGGCTTTCATACAACACAGGCCGGATTACCGCATGTTTGTTCGCATTTATTCGAGTCTTTCGTGTTAGAAAAAGAAAACAGACTGATGTGGACAGATGATCACACTCTCAAAGCAGCTTTATTTTGGCATGCCGTCTGTTTTTTCCTTCTCTAAATGAGCTGTGTGGTTGCCATGGTAATCTAATGATAAGCGCCACATCTGTGATTAACTCTGACATCTGCCAAAGTAAAACGAGCGCACATATGAAAGATGCTTGCTCTCAAAGATTCTTTAACAATGATGTGTGCTTTGTTTTGAGATCCGTATTTTTATATTGTCAATATTTATTGGGCCAGTCCCCCATCACAACTATTTCCATATTTGTTCATGTTGGTGGTCAGATAGATGTCCTAAGTGCCCTTCCATTTACTTTTTTTTTTTTTCAGCCGAGTACACTGCCTCAAGGCACAGTCAACATGAACCTGTGCATAGATGTCATCGACGCCGAACCCAAGACCGGCCAGAAGAACTCCTTGTGCATCATCACTCCAGAACAGGAATACTTCATCAGAGGAGAGAATAAAGAGATCATTAACGGGTATGTTGTTTTTAGTGGTGGAGCAATGAGCTTCAGAATCAAACAACATCATCCATGCAGGTGGACAGAACAACTGGTCGTGTATCCCCGCACCAACAAACAGAACCAGAAGAAGAAACGGAAGGTGGAGCCGACAACCTCCCAGGTGGTCCCCCGGATCCTCCGTGGAGCACTTTCTGGAATAGAATGAATGCAATTAATGACACTTCCTTCTGCACAGGAACCGGGGCCTGCCAAAGTGCCTGTGACCGGCTCAGGGATCCCGGAAGCGGACAAAGTTCCCGACTCCAGTTCCATCATCTGGCAGGAAGAGCTCAACCAAAGAGAGGCAGAAGGGGCCACGGTATGGGCCGCTTCTGAGCTGCCCTTGGGTTCGCCGTCGTCACATACCACAGGTAAGAATATCCATCCAAAAGTGAATTTTGTCCTCCACCCAGCATTTTTGTGAGGTCTTGTTTTTATTTTTTTGCATATGCACTTGTTGGGGATTAAAATGCACAGTGTATATTTAATTTTAATTGTACATCCTGTTGTAATTGAAAAATACTAGATGCTTGGGTAGTTCTAGATTGCTCAACAAGAACATTACAGTATTGATTCCCATGAGACATTTCCAATCAGAAGAACATGCTTATCATGTGGAAAACTAATCTCCAAAATGTTTTTTTTTTTCAGTAGGAGGAAACTATTGATCGACAAAAAATACTTTTTGAGAATTTTTTTTGTGTGTGTGTGAAAGCATCGATGTGTTTTATATATTCAGATTTAGTAAGCAATTACTCTTTGAGGAACAAAATGGATAAGAGGCAAAAGAAAACAAAATCCAGAGCTGAGACTTTTTCTTATGAGAAAGACTAAGGGATGCAGCAAAAGACAATTTCAGAAAAGTTTGAAATTTTAAATATATTTTTTCCTGTATAAAAATGTTTTCAGATTTCTCGGATGAAACATGTTAAATTGTCCTTAATTCAATCGCACGCAATGACTTTTGATAATGTCCTGAGCATTGGTTCATTCACTGCCACTGACGGCCGTGGACTTCAATGGGGGTGAATGTGTTTAAAATAAGATAAATGATTGTATCTACCAGATGGATGGTTGACACATTTTCTATTTGTAAGAAGTATTTTCTACATGGATAAAGAAGAAAAATGAGCATATGATTTTTCTCTCACTGTTTTTTTTTTTCATATACATACCATATATTGGAAAATTTGAATTAGGGGCGTCGCAGCCATGAACCGAGGACCATTTGCAGCCTGCCCACTATTTTTCAGCAGCCTGTAGAATACACTAAAATGACAATCTTGTTTTTTTTTTTACAAAAAGGAAAGCATTTCACTCAGTTTATAGAAAAAAAAAAACACCTGGTTGGAAGTCAGTTTTCTCAGCCATATCCTATCCTAATGTACCTGAAGAGGGCTTATTGCATACGGAGCATTCTGTTTTGTAAATATGGAGGTGAACTGCAAAAGAAAGGTTATTAACAGCTTGTAGTTTTAAAGACGCCATGCCCTGTCCTGGCAGATGGCACAGGGTCAGAAACAAAACAAAAAAATCATAAAATGTATTTGGTCTTTTATCATATATTTACCATGCATAAGATGCAGATGACTATACATAAGGCACATTAATTTGAGACTACAGTAAGAGCTTTGGTGTGTTTGGGAACATATTAAGGCAATGCTCTGGGATAAGAACCAGAGTAGTGGAGATGAGAGTGCCAACCCATCAGCACTCGACAGTCAGTGTTACAGATGACATATGAAAAGGCATTAGAGTTTATATCATCCTCACATTATCTTTACTCACTTTGCCACAACACCAATTTACATAGTGCATTCTGATAGGTTAAACAGTTTTTCCATTTTTACCTTTTGCATCAATAACCTTTCGGTTGATTATGTATGCTTACATACAAGAGCTTGTATGGTATTTCGTTGTAAGACTTTGTCATTCCATTCTCTAACATTCATTGGTGAAGAAGTTGAGAGACTGCTTGTTTAGAATGCACTATGCAAATCAGGGTTCCTGGAACTGTCAGTCACGATAATGAGATAATGGGATTAAGTCTGGTGGCTTGTCATTTGTACCACTGGCGGTCGAATGATCATGGTTCTGCATTTTTCTGCTCCTACTCTGGTTTGATTCCTATTGCAATCAATGTCTGTCTATTTAAGCAAACTATTTTTATCAAGTCAATCAATCATTGCACAATCATTGGCCAAATACTGTGTTACCGTTAAACTTTCCATGGTAACGCATACCAATAATTACTGTATGCCTTTCCAATCTTATCCTTTGTATTCTGCCCTGGGTTATAAGGTGCACTTTCAAGTTTCTGGCCAATTTGGGATTTTTAGGATCGCCTTATAGCCCAGATAATACAGTAATTTTGAGAAAAAGAAATGGAAAGTTTTACTGGTTAAAAAATGTTAATTGCTTTTTTTTGACTAATTTGTAGATGAATGTACAGACGTCAGACCGGGGTCCGACGCAAGTTCGGTAAACGGCGACGAAGTTGACCAGAGGGTCTCGGCCCAGCCTGCTTGGGTGCCGCAGCCTCCAGCCGGTGACCCCCTTTCCCCAACGGGCTCCTGCTCGAGCCTTGGCGGCGTCCCCCGCTGCCTCTCCCCGGCCCCGAGTGACCCTTTCCCGTCCGGCAGCTCGCTGCTGTCCAACGGCTCGCGCATCAGCGGCTCAGTCAGCTCTCTGGACTCGGACGCCAGCGGCAGCACCGTCACCAGCACTGAGAGTCACCCTGCCGCCACCCAGAGGCCCAATGCCCAGTACGGCCACCACGACACGCCACGCTCGCGGAGGTTGGAAGCCGAGGCCAGGAAGGCAGAGAAAAGGGGCCGTTACAGGAGTCCCGACAAGCGCGAGAGGGAGGCTGTGCTCAGCCCCGAGAGGAGGTCAGTTTCCCCTTATTTGTTGTAAAACAGGCATGTCAAACACACAGGTCCATTGGATGATTTAATCCGTCCCACCAGGAATTTTTACAGGGATGTGATTTTTCCGCTAATTCGCGGAATTCCGCTTTTTTTATCTCCAAAAATAAAATTTTAAAATTTCCGGTGTTTTAATTGGTAAAAAAAAACGATTTCGTCTCGACAGCATGCCATTTGAGTGTTTCCGTAACTGAAATGAAACGTACTTGCGATTGGTTGAAGTCTCGTGTTGACCAATAAACGCGCTTGTTATAGGAGTGTGCCATTGTTCATTTCTCACACGTTTTTGCCGGGTGTTTAAAGAAAGATGTCCGTGATCGAACGCAAAGATGCTCCGCGAGCTAAAGAAATTGATAAGATTGTAAAAAACAAGTTTCGATGGGACTGGTTGGAGAAGGAATTATCTACGAATGTTGGAAAGAAGACTGTGACGAATTTGTTCAATGACTTTATTCGGAAGATCGATCGTGCCGGGAAAGCACTTTGCATTTGGTGTCATGATACCATCGACTATGGTGGGAGAGGTTTCAAAGCTCTTGAAAGTCACGCAAAGAGCAAAAAACACGTGAAAGAACTATGTCGGCGGGAGTCTCGTACTCCTGGTAGGGTTACCCAAGCCGAACAGGTCGAAGGGTAGAGTCCAGACTAAGAGTGATCCCAAAAGCTGGTGGCGGCACGCTTTGAGGCGGTTTCCTACAGACCTGGATCCCGTTAGCCGCCTGCAGTTGTAGAAAGATGCCGGTCGTCTAGGGTCTCCCTTGCCACTGGAACCATCTTCTTTACAATTAAGATAGTGGCGTTGGGGAAATGTTTTTTAATGTGACTGATTTTGAGTTGACTTAAACTGTAATTTTATATGGGATAGTTCAATATACATTGAAAATTTATGCTGTTGTCTTGTCTATTTCTTTGTCATCTGAGTGCATTGAAAGTACTTAAAAAAACCCATGAGCTCCGGGGGGGGGCTTCGCCCCACTTTTCCCCCCACCAGGGCACTGCCCTGGTCCTACCTGGTTCCCCCCCCCCCCCCCCAGCTAGCAATCACACCACACCCCCCCCCCCCCCCCCCCCGCTAATTTTCAGATAATTTCACTTTGGTCAAATCACATCCCTGTTTTTAGTACCATATTTCCGAACTATAAGTTGCAAATTTACCTATACTCGGTGCAACCTATTTGTTAAATAATTAACACATTTTGATATAATTTCACTTGTTTTTTTTCACACTAAACCTTATGTAGCAAATTATTACCACATTAGTACATCATATCACATGTTATTTTCACACTAAACCGCAAGATGGCACTCTAGGCCTGTGTTGATCGTTTTAATATTGGCGGTAATTTATTAAAAGAAGAGCTGAACAAAAATGGCACCAAAATGAAAATAATATTCTGCTGATTAAAAGCAGTAAATAGTGTAATATGCGCCCCAAAATCGTAATCGGGCAGAACGAAAATTTGGAGTTGGCGAAAAGCGGAGGTGACAATGAGTCTGATATAAGCGACGTGGAAAGAGGAAGCGAAGTTGTGGAGTTGTTTCCAAGTGACAAGGATGAAAATTCTATTGGATTTAGGGATTTGGAATGAAACTGATAGTTTGATATACATGTTCTTTGTGATAGTCGAATAATTCAATATGTTACGTCATTATTGAAAATTGATACCAAGCATGTCAATCATGTAACGTCGGTATACCGTCCACTTATTCAACCTGTTCTTTATTTTATGTTGATTTTAAATTGCATTTCAAGATGACACATGTTTTTGGTGTTTTCTTTTATCAAATAAATTTCCCACAAAATGACCTTTAAGCCTACGTTGCTTCCTCTAGGTTGCGTACCCGGCGACTGGGTTTAGGTTCCAAGGGCGGCCGAACTGTAATGAGACCAAGGAGGGACAGGCCACGGACAAATGTGGGCCATGGTTGCTATCTGGGTCAGGAAAGAGACAGGCAAAGGGGACTCTTACGTCACAACTGAGAGAACATGTAGCTGGCAGGCCCAGCCTAGTAGTTTGATCTGATGTAGTTTAATGTTATTGCCCTATTTCTTATTTATTCATTTCAAATGAGTACGACAAATAAGGCAAACATATTTTTTCATAGCTCCCACTTTTGTTTGTATCGCGTGGTGAGTCGGTTCAGGTACAACATTGCACTGTTAAAATAAACCAGTTGATGCACTCAATGCCAAACATAAAAATCATTTTTCACCCATCGTATGTGAATTAATGTGTAATGCTTAGAAAAGATCCCTTCTCATCTACTGTTATAACAATGTATGTAAGGTAGGATACTAAAGGTAGGCTGTTAAAGGATAAACTGAGAAAGTACGGTAAGCCTAAAGGTTTTAATTCTTTAACTCAGAATTGAGAGTCTTGATCCGGCCCCAGAGCCAAACTGAGTTTGACATCCCTCCTCTAAGCACTTGCCACAATGCATCTATTCTAAGTCTTAATTTTTGGGGGCTCTTTTTTTCTTGGGTCAAATATTTTGACAATTTTGATGGATTTATAATCGAGGCACTCGCGCCAGTCAGACAATGCTTTCTTTGCATGTGCATTAGGAAAGCTTAATACTGGCCCAAAACACAATCAAATCATTGTGGTCCAATGGATATTCTACAAACGCTGGTTCTTTGGTGCCGCAGTTGCAGGATTGTAATTATTGTGCACGGTAGTGTATTCAAGATGTTTACTTGTGTCAACTGTGGCAAGTTTGTTTAGTTACACTTGAAAGGAATATTGGTTGCTTGCATGAACAGTTTAATGCAATTCTGTTTGCAGACATCGCCTGTTTTTCGCTAGAGGGCTTTACTAACAAATGTAGGGGTTTATTTTACTAAAGCCACAATACAGAGCTGCATGAAGTAGAATTTCAAGTCTTCCAAGTGCCATTATTGTCTCCAAAAGAAATAAAAACGACTGTATTCAAGTATCTAGTATATTCATTACTTAATTTCCTCTGCTGTAAGCAAAGAGTGTACTTTGATACTGTGTACTTTCCATTTAGTAATCTTCCTAGTGGCCCCCATGCTGTTAGTGGGGAGCTTAAACTTCTCACACCCACATACAGTGCGTACACATTACGGGATTGTAGCTTTTCAAACAAAGCAGTCAGCTTCCTGCTCAGTTTCAGCCCTGTCCATGTTTAGTAACGTCGTCCCAATTTCTCAGTCCTCATTTCCTTCTAGCCTTCTAATACAGACATTAATATCCGAAAATGGTGAGCGGAATAACAATCCAGTAAATTACCACTTCCTCGGCTCATCTTTTAAGGGACTACATTCTTTAACATGCTCACTTTTCATTTATTTTCTCTACTAGTAGAAAAAACAAAACAATGTACTGCTTATCTCTATGACTTAATATTTTTCTACCATGAAAGTTACAATAGTATTGTGCAAACTGATGCAATCATTGTCCTTCTCAAAAGTTATCTTTAACAAGCTAGTGAGAAGATCTGAAGATGTTTTCTTTTATCAAAGTACCCACAACATGACATTAGAATGTTGATTGACAGTCGCAGTGGTGTGATCGAGAAGTTGGAAGCTCTAGAGCTGGAGAACGCGGAGAAAATGGAGGTGGAGGAATCAGGCCAGAGCGGTGCTAGACAAGGCCGCAGTGAGCACAGACGTTTCCACAGAGAGGTATGAAGAAAATCACCATACATACAGCAGGGGTTATACATCGTGTTCAGTGATTCCAATCTGATCCCATTTAATTGTCCCTTGTTTTTCATTTGCCTTCCTGTCATCTTCTGTGTCCTTTCTTCCCTGGTTCAAAGATCACCCGGGTGTGTTGTATTCATTTCCAGTTTCCATTCTCTAGCGGGATTCCCCTGGTGATGGGGCTTCCTTTTCCCACCATGATCCCCCTCCTCCCTCTTGTGCTCCAATACTGGTTTTGATACTGTTGAATTGGTCTCTCTTGTTGTGCCAGATGTTTTAAGCCGGATGCCACCCCCAACAGTGCATCTGTGTTATTTATAGCAATGAATAATTTATTTAAGGACACACAAAAAGGAAAAGGTTAATCACTCTTCTTCGCATTGTCTTTTAGGGTCAAGGTCTGGATTTCCCGTCTTCCCTGCCACCTCTTAGGCGAGCTAAGTCGCTGGACCGGCGAACCACCGATTCAGTCATGACAGTGAGTCATATTTCTTCTTCTTGTTTTTGTTAAGTGGCCTTCCCGAGATTAAGTTGACAAAGATTAAATTTTTTTAAGAAAGTGGCACTCATGGTATTAAATACACGTTGCTCTAAGAATATTGCCTCACACTCTAGCGCAAAATATTGCTTTGCTGATGTGTACATTGCCACCTCATTGTCATCAGCTTTTCGCATTGACGTGCCAAATGGGTGTGTTTCCACATTGCTGGCGTATTATTGTCCATGTTTAGTATTTTTCCTTCCATTAAACCATGCATTATTCATTTAACAAGTTGTTGATTAATTTTCGACTTATTTCCAACCTTGGGAGGTCTTCAAGACAACTAAGATGTTTTGGGGTTATATAAATGCAGACCATTTACCATTTGGGGTTCAACAGTGACTTATTGTATGGCCTTGGTTGACCAGTAAATTCCTTGATAATGATTTTGAATTATGTTGATTAATGTATCACCAAATCTATGCACAAGAAAGGGGTAGTTTATAGTACCCTTAGCAGTAAATCAAGTAAAAACTGCACACAGTGCTTAAAAGCGAATGGTTTGACGTCAAATATCTGGGAATTACGGAGCGAAAGTGCTTTGATTACCAAAAAGAAATCTTTAATGGAAACTCATTGTACTTGTCAAATGTGCCAATGAATTGAAACGAAAAGCAAGTGCTGTGCTTTTGAGACAAAGCTGCTCCTGTTCTGCTAAGCCTTCACTTGCTGGCTTTGAGCCGTTTAGAAAAGACTTCAGCGTTTTTTGTCTTGAGACCAAATAGTTTAGGTAACAAACGAAATGATGCGATTATGGAAGGTGGAAGAACTCCAAAAACGACCCATAAGCAACTCCATTGGAAAATGTTAGCCTTTTTTTTCTATGAGATGACGTACGTGATGGTTGTATCATTTCTATTTCTTTAGTTGTTTGCTTTTGTCCTCCAAGATAAGTGTTGCTCTGATGCGATGGTACGGTAGGAGGGTGTTGGCAGGCCGCCACCTCAACTTCTCCCTCTCCTCTTCAGGTTACATGCACATTCTGTTGCAGATTTTGCCTGCCATGCCTTTTCCATGCCCTCAGCCTGAATGTGCGTGCTTGCGTTTGCTGTCGGCTGCTCTACCTGTGTGTGGGTGTTGGGTTAGCGAGGTATCAATTTCTGATACTCTGCAGAAAGCAGTGTTGCCTGGTACGGACAAGTATGATAAGGGGCATTTAACATACTACAGTGGCTCCTCCATTGTGTTAAGGAAGTTAGTCGGGTTCATATTGTTCTTTTTTTTTTGTCTTACCCCAATGGCAGAAAGTTTTGCTCATTTTAAGTTTTTTTTTTCCTAGTTTAAGATACTTTTTTTGATTCTAAAATAAGAAAAATGTCTTTAAAATGGGCATCTTATCCAAACGATTTTTTACCTGGATGACAAAAGAGTTACTTGAAATAAACAAAACAGGCTCATGGATCCTTTAACCGCCAGGATTGTAGGGGCACCACTTCCTGTGGGGTGTTTTGGGCAAGTACAGCCTGGCTGCGGCCATCCCTATCCACATGAAACTGATAATACTGGTTTCCACAATTACCAGCAGTAGAAGAATCATCATGGTCTGACTCAGATATAGCAACTTCACCATCTAATCGCTGTTGTTTTTCGGTGTACAGCGTCAGCTTGTAAATAAAATAATTTGGCTTATCTTATTAATGTTGTTATTTTACTTGGAAAAAAACAGTCAAAATATCTTGAAACAAAAATAATATATACATTTAGGTAAAACGTCTGCAATGAAAATAAGAATAATAACTGCACTCAGACACACCACTCCAAATTGCATTTTACTATTGCAAAAACTATAGTCATACGTTTTCAAGCGAATTAATGTTTAAATAAATCATTCTAAGTCAATGATTTTTGAAAACATTTGCCAAAACACCGCAGACATTATAAAACACACAAACATCGAGGCGTTTAAAAGCAAAATGTTAAAAGCATATATGGAAATTACCCAGGAGGTTAAATAAGATATCAAAACAGAACCTGTCCTCCTCCTTCCAACCATTGAAGTCTACACGTACAAACCCAAGAGCCAGTTTTGCCCCTTTTATCAGCTTGTCGTCTTTTGTAGTATTGTGCGTGGTCGTGTGCGTGTTTTGCCGTGTTCACGGCGTCTGCTCGTGTGATCACGTTTTCGTCGTCCACCACGTTGTACACTCGAACCGACATCACGTATTTGATTCTGCACCTGCAGCTGGATTCTCACATAGAGGGAAAAAAATGAGGTGGAAGTTGGACTTGACCAAGATCTGCTTTGAGAGAGTCTAATCATACGATGAGTTGAAATTGTCTATACCAGCGGTCATGTCAACTTCTCCCCCAACTCAAATGTGATTTGTCTGAGCATGCGCCTTACTGGCTTTTGTTTTGTGTTTTTTTTCTGTTCATGTTCATATAGTATTAGTGTGTTAAGTGCACATTTAAAACATGTTTTTTATTGGATTTAACAATGTCCCCCTACTTGCAACTGCAAAATAAAATTGTGTGAAATATATTGACTGCAATTTTATTAAAACATGATCTTTTCAATTCCAGCCGGATTTACTGAACTTTAAGAAAGGATGGATGGTGAAGTTGGATGACGAAGGACAGGTAGCTGATTTGTTTGATTTTCTGTAGATAAACATAATGCAAATTTGAATGAACGTTTTCAGCATCGATATGCTTTGAAGCAGTTGGTGTTGCAACATCTTAAAGTTTTTACCCATATCAAAACAAATTTTTAAAAATGACTCAAATATTTTGTAATGATGGTAGAATGACCTCTTTTTCTACTGCAGTGGAAGAAATCCTGGTTCGTTCTGACAGATCACAGCCTACGCTACTACAAGGATTCAATTGCAGAAGAGGTGAGGTTTATATTATTTGTTTTCAAGTCAAGTCAAGTCATTTTTATTTGTATAGCCCTTAATCACAATTAGTCTCTAAGGGCTTCACAAGTTATTACATATAAGATTGGGTTACTCGTATGCTATAGAGTAGAAGTGAGTTTTAAGCCTAGATTTAAACATTTCCACCGAGGTTGCAGATCGGATCTCAGGGGGAAGAGCATTCCACAACACCGGTGCCCGGATGGAGAATGCTCTCGTACCGTTTTCCCAATGCTACCCATCAAATTTTTTGCTATTGATTTTTAAGGCTTCCGACCTGGACGGGGAGATTGACCTGACAACTTGCTA
This sequence comes from Urocampus carinirostris, assembly GCF_059441175.1. Classification (NCBI taxonomy): domain Eukaryota; kingdom Metazoa; phylum Chordata; class Actinopteri; order Syngnathiformes; family Syngnathidae; genus Urocampus; species Urocampus carinirostris. The sequence continues at coordinate 18,651,985 of NC_142367.1, forward strand.
CAATGTGACAGAATGCCAGGCTCAACGAAATTATGGCTTCCAAATACAAGTAAGCTTTTGTGGAGTCGATGAAGAGAGTGCATTCTATTATTATATGCTGCCAGTTGAGTAAGGTTGTAAAACCTTTGTTTTTGTCATTGTGTTGTGTTTTTAAATATTCAGACTCAGGAAGGAGTATACACCCTGTCAGCTATGACAGCGGGTATAAGGAGAAATTGGATTCAGGCCGTTATGAAGAATGTTAGACCATCTACTGCTCCTGATGTAGCCAGGTGAGTAAAATGTATTGAATGTAATGCCTTTATTGTAACTGATAGCACCATAGTGTGCATTGTTTACAATGAGATTATACATGGCATTCGAATAATCATAAAGGCTTAAAAGAAAAAAATGATGAAAAAGAATATTACAGAATATCAGAGTAGAGGAATATTTACAAGGTAGTGCTTGTACACTGTCATAAGTTGTGACGGTATCAGAAAAATAGTGCAATGACATTAGCAACAAAGTTTGCCAAACAAAACAGAAATAAAATAAGAATATACATTATTCTATACATAAGCAATACACATTTTCAGAGTCCTGTGTGCATATAGAAAGATATATACATCTTTCCTTTGCATAGGAAAATAATTGATGATGAATGTTCTGATAAGCAATGGAGAAATGACTTCTAGCAGTTGCAGAACTAACAGTCTTAATCTTTTTCCTCAGTTCAACGGACGACCACAGTTCTTTTTCCCCGCTGGAGGGGCTGGTGAGGCCCGACGTGACTCAGGACTCTCCCTCATCAGAAACGTCCTCCGTGGAACGTGAATATGCCCCCAGCACTTTCAAGAGCCGAGTACGCGAGCGCCGGCGAGAAGGTCGATCCAAGACTTTCGACTGGGCTGAATTCAGACCTATCGCTCAAGCGCTGGCTCAAAAACGGGCACAGGAGGCCGAAAACCTGCAGGCAGACTCTGCAGACATGGAGCGCAATCGGCGAAGGGAGGAAAGGCGGAGGAAGTACGAGGCAGCAACCGTCTCGGCCTTGGAGCGCTCACCAACGGACTTTCAATGCGGGGACGCAGCCGGCAATTCTTCGGGCACTCAAGTTCCAGACAGGCATCAGAAAGTGGAGGAGGTAATTGAGCAACATTGGCAACAGGTGGAGAAGACACCCATACGGGAGGAGCGACGAGTGCCGCTGCCTCTGACGGCAAACGCCAGACAGACTGAAGAGCTACAACTGCTGCTTGAGAGCTATAAGCAAGGGGTAAGAGGTTTAGCCTTAGTCATCCTAATTTTACCATATTTAACTGCTTTATTTAGCCAAATATTAACCAATTCAGCAAGTGCATAGTTTAGAAATTGCCCTGTCACTAATGTGTTTGCATTTCCTTAAAGATTTTCCTTTTTGCCTTTTCAGATAGAGGAACTCAAAGCACAATTGGAAGGTTGTCACCAGCAGCTGCTAGACTCCAACAAGCACAAGCAGGATCTTGAACTGCGGCTGCAAACGGCTCTCGACAGAGAGCAGGACATGCGAACAGGTTATATATCACCGGTGAGTGGATTTCAGCACCGCAATTAGATTCTTTCCGAATAGATTTCCTACAGCTGTTTATCTTCTTATGCGTAACATTCTTTGCATGTGTGATATGAAAGAAATAATACATGTAAGAAAAGGGCCCCTAATGTGCGCCTTGCCTGAGTTTATTGCATGTTAAAATGTTAAAAAACATTGAAATCTAATGACATCGCTTTCTACTTGTTAATCTCTTCTCTGTTCCATACAAGTAAACTCATTTCCTAAATGTTAAAAGTAAGATGTGACGAAGTAAAACAAAAACAAAACAAAAAACCTGCCTTTGCAATTTAATACTACAGAATGTGTTTCTGTATACAGGTACATATGTGTCTATTTTGACATGTGTGTGTGTATCTGCGTGTGTGTGAGAGAGTGTCCTTCGTTCGTTGTGGAACGGTAAGATGAATTCTATAGTTTCCGTTGTATACTGAGGTCATTTGGGTTCCAGATCAAAATAAGAACTTGAAACAAAAGTTGACAACTGCAACTTTGACCAAAATAATCTTGAAATGTCTTCAGTATACAACAACAACAAGCCAGGCAGTTGTAACACTTGTAAGGGCAATCCAAATATTTATCAAAAAGTACACATTTAATGGCAGTAACACGTTTCGATTCGCCTTTTTAAGTCGAGCCGAGAGTACCTTTATGATTCGTCGCGATACATTATTATCATCAACTTCTGTGTGCCTTGTTTATAAATGGATTGCTAGTCTACTTGAATACTTACTCAAATGTATATGAATAACATCTTGGCTGATTCTGATGACGTGCATGGATATACAAACTGTCATTTATTAACTAACTAAATCCTTTGGCGAAAATTGTCTGCATGGATATGCAAATATCATTTCATTTCTGATTGTGTGTTTCCCAGAGCAAGGCTTTTACAATTTTTAATTGTTTACACTGTGCTTTGCTCGGTTTAATTCTAGTTTTGTCCTACTGTGTTGCCATGTGAGGCAATGTTAAGGGGATTTAGGAATAACCTTAGCTGGTATGATTCCACAAACGCATTGTGTTGGTAGAAGGAGCCTGGTGCAGGAAATTGCGTTGATTAGTCTTGGTATGCCTTCCATCAGTTAGTGAAACCATCCAACTAAAGCGAACTAATATTGCATTACTTTCCACATGAAATAACCTTTAACTTTTTCTTAGGCATGCTATTCTAACTAACACCTGCCATCAAATCCTTTTTTCCTTGATTTCAGTTGGCAGAATGGAACTTTATGCAGTTTTTTTTATGTTATTTAGATAATCTGAATAGACAAAATTGAAAAATTGACTATCAAATCTTTGTGTGTCCTCTACTGTGTGTTAACCAACTGTTTGGTCCCCTTTTCCAAGCTGGAACACCATTTGGGTCTGGAGGCCGATGTGATGCCCCAGATGAAGAGGCCAGAACTGGTTAGTCTTCAAGCTCAAAGTTTAACAAAGAAGTACCAGGAGACCAAAGAACTCCTTAAGCTGCAAGAGTTAAAAAAGCGCAATATGCAGGCACAGCTTGGCCTTTCGCTTTCTCACCACCATCTAAAGGACGCTTATTTTTCTGAACCTGAACTGATGCCTGTTGTAGAAGGCAAAAGGTCTGAACCTGTTCATCAAACTGTTGAACTCTTACTCCTGGATAACCCAGAAGCAATTAAAGAACTGAATGATTTAACAAATGGCAAGTATTTTACTGTTATGGAGCTGACAAAGCTGTTAAAATGCCACACGTGTAATCAAGGGACGTCAGAATACCAACCACTGCAGAAGGTTTTGGAGACCCTTAGATTCCAACAGGAGATTGAGAACGAAGTGATTTTAAAGGGATTGTCTCAAGCAGGAGAAACCATCCGGGAATATGAGTCTCGTCTTTCAATCATGGAAGATTTGATGGGAAGGGTTACAAAACAAAGTCCTAAAAGTGCTTTTGTTCCCCTCGCAAAACTTGACAGCCATTCAGAGACAAGAGAGCAGAATGTTGGAATGCTGGCACAGAGGATTGAGATTTTAACCGGTGAAAATTGTGCACTAAGGCAAAACTGTCAAGAGATCGTCAACCAATTGACTGAAGCTGACCGTGAAATCGACAGACTAAAAGCTGAGCTCCACAGCCGACAACATCACCTCGTTACAGAAGAGATGAAACAACTCAAGGCTGAGCTGGCTAAGACCCAGGCCAAAGCTGCCGACAGAGACTATTTGGAGGAGGAGCTGAACGAGAAATCAAGGCATCTCCACGAGGCACTGGTGAGCTTAGAGGAACTCGGCAAAACCCTCAATGACAAGGAGAAAACCCTGCAGTTAAGGGAAGCCACCCTGAAAGGCCTGGGATGCCGAACAGATCGTGAGGAAGAGTCTGCTCACCAGGAGCAGAAGCAGCTACTGGAAGACTTGCTCGAAACTTCGCGAGCAAAATTAGCGGACACTGAGGCAGCCCTCTTTACTGCACGAAAAAACTGTACCCAACTTGAATATGTAAATAGAGAACTAACCACGCTGCAGCAGAAATCCGAGGGGAAATCGAGTCAAGCGGAAAACCAAATATCGATGCTACGAGAAAAGTTAGGAGTGAGGACGGATTTAAATGAAAAGTCTTTAGATGTAAGTGACTGCGGTCATGAAGGAACAATGCATGTTCATAAAGATAGTTTACAGCAAGTCATTGAGGAAGTGGAGAAGAGGTCAGAGGCAGTAGATCAGGTTATAGGCATGTTATCGAGCATAGGCGCAGATTCAGAAAAAACGCTGACCCGGTTAAAAAGCACTCTACGTGGAAACAATTGCCTTACTTCTCTAAAAGAAGGTCTTTTTTGTATAAGCCAAAAAGACGTGTCCTTGATTTTAGAAGCGGAATTCTTCAGCCAAATCTTAAGCACCACTGAAATTGACTCAGAAACAAATCATCTTGACAGTTTGGCACAAGTCGCTGCTCAACAATGCCTGAAGCTTCTGCTCAGTCAAATTTACATTAACGCACAAGGAGAGCGGGAACCAATGGACAAGTCCAGTTTCTCGTTGATGTATGACTGGCTTGATCAGGAAACAAACAGCCACATTCTTGGAGAGTTGACTGAAACATTAAAGGCAAAGTCAGCCAGTTGGAGAAAAATTGTATCGAGGGTTCAGGAAGGTGACGAAATCTTATCTTCACTTTTAGCTGACATCATGTTGGGCGGGCGACCAAGGCCGTCTACCGATTATTTATTTCATGCCCTCAAAGATGCTTGCATGTCTTATGCCATTACAAGGCTGCATGTGCAGCATGAAAAAGAGCTCAGTAAAAAGCAGACCAAAGTTCAACTTTGCAGTCTTGAGTGTCCAAACTGCACGCAATTGAGAAAAGTTGCTGAAGATTTGCAGAGACAGTTGACAGACCTACGTGGCCATTCGTGCCAACAAGTCACCCAAAAACAGTCGCGGCCAGAGAGTTCCATCCAATCTATTGACTCAGCTGATCTAACCTGTGAGTTGGCAACTCATGATATGATAGCCAGATATGAGAAGGAGCTGTGGGAGGTCAAAAACAGCTCAAGGCAGGAAGCTGAAGTGAACGCCAGAGAGATTGACTCGCTCACAAGTCGCATGGAGGACCTCAAGAAGAAGCACGAGTTGGAACGGACTAACCTCATCCAGACTTTTGACCAAGAAATGGAGGAGATTACCAGCTTGATCGCTCCTTCAAAGCTAAACGACCCGTTTGCAGCCCAGGAAGGCAGTGAGAATGGAGCCAACGCCCGGACGTCCCGTCTCAAAGAGTCCATCCAGGAGCTGCTGACCCGAGTTTCGGACATGACCGAGGAGATGCGTCGCCGCGAAGAACAAGGCCAGATAAGCACCCTGCGGCTGAAATACCAGAAAGACCTGGAAAACCTCAAGGTGGAAGCCTCCCTCGTCCTTGCTGTTTGACATCTGTGATGCCTTGTGTTCCTATGTGGCGTTCCCAGATCCACTTTCCTTTCCTAATCTACTAACCCCTCTCCCTCCCAAAACTCGATCCCCTTAACCAATTTCCTTCTGTGTTGCATGATCTATAACATCCATTGAGTTTAATTTAAAAGTTTGATTAACCTCATCAATTGGTTCCTCATTGTAGAATCCTTGGTTGTTTTAGTAGAATCGTTTTGGGTAGATATAAAAGGTCTACATACCCCTTATGAAATGCAATTCTTTTGTGATTTTAGATAAGCCACAGTAATAATTTTACAACTTTTCAATATTGACCTACTGTAGTATCTTGCACAATCCAGCTCTAGTTTTATTTAAAAAAAAAAAAAAAGAATGTTCCCTCTATGATCATCACCAGGAGGGGCCACAAACATGCCCTCTTCTAAAACACCTGATTTGCCCGCGGACTGGATCTGGAAAAAAACACCAGTGATGTGTCATAGTAATTTTATAGGAAATGACCAACCCTATTTTAACCATATTTATAATGATTACAACTTGGTAACATCATATTAACACAGTACTGTAACAATGTAATAATACGATAACTTGTTTTAGAAATGCATATCAAACTGGTAACCCATCACAGCTTCAAAAAGGTTGGTGACCCCCTGATCTACACTATATCAAGATTAAGAAAGATTTGCTTTTTTAAACCCCTGAATACGTTGATTTGAGAACACACATTTCTAGTTATTAGGGTGTGCACACTTATGCTACCACATCAATACAGATGTTCGAAGGATTCATTTTCTTCAGCCATAGTTGTAACTGCCATTAATAGTGTAATAAATTCCGAACAGTTCTTCAGGAATTATTAGTCGCTGTGCTAAAAGCATCGTTCTTTTTTAATAGGAATTTGTGAGCTAAATGATTGTTTTTCAGTGGAAATTTTCCAAAACGATGTTGGCTAACTGAAGTGTCTGAAAAGCAGGTTAATGGCCACGGCATGACCGAGAATGTAATGTTCTAAATAAGGCCTGGGCTTCGTCTGATGTCAGCGCGGGAAGTTTACATTTGCTCTCGGGGGAGGATTTTCAGATTCTCACAGTGGGTTCCTGGAGCGGAGCTCCCTGGAGATTTTTATCCTTGTCAAAACAGACCGGAGCGCTGTCGGAGAACGGCTGCCGGCTGAGCTCCAAGATTAGCGTCAGTGAATAGAGGAACGGAAGCGCCGGCTTGGGCTTGTCGAAACTTGCGCCGCTGGTCGCTTGCCGTGTGAATGAGGTCCGCTATGAGAAACGCAGGCTCATAGTGAGAATTATGACATCATCCATTTTGTTGAAACCCTCTTCCATATCTACACATTCCTTCATCGCACCTCCATTGTGTATGCCGTTGTTCCTTTTAACCCTGCTCACGGCTAACACGCAGTAGCTTGCGAGTTCTAACAAACGGGCCGACTGTCTCCACGGGCCCCCATGCGCCGTCCACTCAGCGTCCCCGTCCTCTCGTCCCTATCACAGGCAACTTGCGAGAGAGGCTTTGCCGCCATGGAAGAGTCTCACCAGAAGGTGATCGACGAACTCCAGCGGAAGCACCAGCGAGAGCTGGAGAACTTGCAGGAGGAGAAAGAGAGGCTCCTGGCGGAAGAAACTGCTGCGACCATTTCCGGTAACCAAAAAAAAAAAATGTGACGGTTGTCATATTTCTCCCAGGCATCGTCAAATGACATTTTCCGTTGCAGCAATTGAAGCCATGAAGAATGCTCACCGGAACGAGCTGGAGAAGGAGATGGAAAAGGCCCGCAAGGCCAACAGCAACGCCGAGAACGCCGACATGGACGAAATACGCAGGCAACATGAGTAGGTCTCCTCTAATTCGACCGATTTTGACAATTTGAATTTTATGACATAAATATAATAATTTTATAATATAAAATGAAATATTATAAATCACGACCCTCGTCATGAACCTTTCTTTTGATAATTGACATCTGTAATAGAGTCATAACCATAACGGTTGCCACTTCTCTTGAACACATCAAACGCAAAAATAGCACGAACTGGGTCAAAGAACGATTCGAGACGTCTGTGCGATGATCTTTGCAACACGACTCATTCGTGTGAGTTGATCTTTGACAAAATGGTCCAATATCTGGAACTTGTCAATTTTTTTTTTTACTTATTTCCACTGTTTTCTTCTCTTGCCACTCATGTTAGCCGTTTGGGTGCAGGCCTCGGCTCCCAACTATTGATATGATTTAATCTGGCTCTTGCAATCCAGCTGTTAAAGTAAGCCTTGTATGCCTGCTCTGACCATTTCCAGCTATTTATTCTTTTCAGCCGCTCCATCTCACTTAGTATTTTATTGTCAATCGCTGGGATTAACACCAGCTTTCATATCCTGTCACTGGCTGAAATTCATCCGTGCTATAGTGCAAGAAAATACGACAGTGGGCTTCCAAATTTTGAGAAAGTTGTATCCTTTGGGATACCATAGTGTTTTCTTCAAATGCACACACTTCAGCTCCAACGACATAGCGCATTATTACATAATGTCACTTTAAAAGATAATTTTGTTTTAATGAGGTTTAATAAACCTCAGTTTTTAGGGTTGTTTTAAATCAATACACAATATGTGAGGGGTGTTTTGCACACACATCTGATTTGGGGTTTTATACAAATGAAATGGTCCATTTTTGAGGAGTCGCCTGCTCAAAATAAAGCAGATAATAGATTGGTCGATTCTTCACCCATTCACCCATAACAGTGTTATTTTTACCTGTTTTTAGTTTGTAAAATGCATACATTTGGTTCCATCGTATATGTTTGGTGGTAAATTAGAATACATTATTTTGGTGTTTGATTTTAATTCCATCCAAACAACCACCAGAACGTTAGACCTTTCCTACATGGGACTGTTTTTCTATACTGTTGAAATGTCCCCTGACAGCAATTTTGTTTTTGTGCTGCAGGGAGGAGTTGTGCTCCTTCCAGCGAGAAATCGAGGTGTTGTCAGAGCAGTATTCCCAGAAGTGCCTGGAAAACGCCCACCTGGCCCAGGCACTCGAGGCCGAGAGGCAGGCCCTCCGGCAGTGTCAGAGAGAGAACCAGGAACTCAATGCTCACAACCAGGTGCCGGCACAGCACGCACGCACACATGATTACAGCCCTGGCCCCGATTCCATTCTAAGCGTTGTTTCCTCTGGCGCTTATAGGAACTGAACAATCGTCTGGCAACAGAGATCACCAAGATGCGTTCGATGACTTCGGAGGACGGTATGGGGGACACAAACACGATCCAAGGGAAAGAGCTCTATGAGTTGGAGGTAATTATTTTGCCTTTGGGCCAACATTTTTCGAATTTCTTTGGTTTTAGTTCTATAATCTGCCTGCTTTACAGGTGATGCTGAGGGTGAAGGAATCCGAGGTGCAATACTTAAAGCAGGAAATCAACTCTTTGAAAGACGAACTCCAAACTGCGCAAAGAGTAAGACGTTGTTTTCTTTCGATTTTTCTGGAGCATTGTCTCCTTTTACTAAAGCTGCTGAACCTTTTCATTTTAGGACAAAAAATATGCCACCGACAAGTACAAAGACATCTACACGGAGCTGAGCATCGTCAAGGCCAAAGCCGAGCGGGATCTGGGCCGACTCCGAGACCAGCTCCAGCTGGCACACGAGGCGCTAGGTGAAACGGCGCTGGAGGAAGTGGACCGAGGAGGCGGTTATGGTACACGACGCCCTATCAGCTATTAAGGAGATTTTTAAAATTAGAATATGCTTCATTTTTTAACATTTATTTCACCCTCCTAGACATCATGAAGTCCAAAAGCAATCCCGACATCCTGAAGATTGCAGCCGCCGCCGCCAAACGCTCTGAGCGCACCATGAGGTCAAAGGTGGGTTTCCTGCTCACGTGAGAGGGAGTTACTCCCTCATCCAATAATCGTCAACCAGGATTTCTTGGTAGAGCGGCTCACCCAAAGCTCATTGTGTCTAAGGTGCCTCACAATGAAATGGTCCAGAAAAATTGAAAGTCTGTGTCTTACTGCCAGCTAGTGGGCAGAGTAGCGATCTACAATTTTTGTCGCCTTTTTAGACGATTTCTTTGTTGATTTATCTTGTGAGCAGGGGATAAGTTTCCGATTAGACCATTGGCGGTAAAGAATTTTGAGTCGCGGTCCGCATTGGGTCAAAAAAAATTTTGGGGCCCGGCCGAGGATGAAAAAATGCTGCTTGATGTTTTTTTGGTTTTTTTAACGACGGTCTTAAATCCAATTCGTAATGAAAAAAGATAGCATAAGCAAATCTATTTTTTTTTCATTTGCATTCACCTGCATAAGTTATGTTTTATTATGTATTTGTTCTCATCGGGACCTCATCTCATCTCATTAGCCATACCGCTTATCCTCATTAGGGTCGCGGGGGGGCTGGAGCCAATCCCAGCCATCTCCGGGCAGTGGGACCATTTTATTTAATTGGTTTTGAAAAACTCAAAAAATACAAATAAATGTGTTGACAAATAAAAGTAAAAAAACATTAATTAAAAGTATTATCTCTCTTTTGAAGCACAACATTTTATCATTGGAAATCCTCATGTAATTGGGCTACTTCAGAAGTGTGTTATTGCATGAAATGGAATGTCTTAATGAATAAAATTCATTAAAAAAAATAGCTGGTACAGAACAATGCAGCCAGCTATTTAAATGGTGGCCATGGATACAATAAAAAATATTGGTTTTATGGTGGCATACAAAAAAGCACAGGATAAGAAAAAAAAAAACAACAATGCATTTTTATTAATAATTTTTCTGACATATGTTACCATTATATTACCATTTACGTTTTACCATTTAGTTTGCCCACCCCCAAGTTAAATGATTGATTTAACAAAATTTTGCTTTTTAATTGTTTTATTTTTTTCATGAACTCTATACATGAGCGTTGCTGTAAGCGTTCCTATATATTAAAGAAATGAGCCAAAGCTTCTCTAAACTATTGCAAAGACGCCCAGGTGCTATTTCTGAATTGTGTACTTTTTTAATCCGGTGAGTGTAATCATGCTGCTTTAACATCGCGTCTGTGATTTCTATTTCAAGTCCTTTACCATTGTGAAACGCCCTACAATTTGAAGAAAATCTGAGACTTTTTTGGGTGTGAAAATAGGGTAGTTACATTATTTTCCTCAAATGTTCTTTGGTTGATAAATGGTATTCAGCAAATTCAACCGCATTGCAAGTGGCGCCAGTCTTTGGTGACATCCAGGGGACATGTTTAAAACTGCAGGTCTAATTTTTCTTTTGTGTTTAGCGTTTATCCCATAGGCCAGATTAAACCAGATGGCGGGCTGCAATATTCCCACCCCTGCATTAGGCAAACCAGGCGATGGCTTGGGAGAGAGCCCACCTATTCTATACAAAGTCTATATGTTATTCTTTCACATTTGAAGTATTAAGGCGAATTAACAATTGACCATATTAAACCAACTTAAAGGTAGTCAAAATCGCCCCGACACTCTTGCAATTCCGCGAGTGTTCTTTGTGCAAACAAATAATAGGGTGCCAGGAAAGTGTTAAACGAAAGAAAAGACATTGCTGAGTGAATTGTAATAAAACGATGATTAATACTAATCATCAAGCTCCTGTATTTATTACTTAACCCTTCTGTTGTGTTAGGGTCTCCAGTGACCCGTTTCGAGGTTATAAAATGCGATAACTGGTGTGCCTGAGGTGCCCTAAAATCAAATTACTATTGGAATATATGGTTACGGATGCATATAATGTTTGTTGCGGTGCTCTCATTTAAAAATGTGGTAAAAGGGAACAATTATATTTCACATTCTGTCTTGCTTATGTTAACTATGTCGGGATAAAGGGGTGCAGGTTATAATTTTGTAGTAAGTCCAAATAGCCAAGCTTCTGCCTACTAATGTTATCGCTGTGACTAAAGCTGATAAAACTGTGTTGTAGTGTCAAATAATTTGAATTACATACAAAAAGTTTTATTCATTTGATACGGAAATGTTCAATCCGACTTAAATGTGTCATAACTGTCTGGCCCCCTTCTTGTTTGGAGCCACTGCAGACGGCCTTTGCTTTTGACTCCATGCAAAATTTTCAAGCAAGGGAAACACAACCATTTGGTTGACTTGAAAGCAGCGTAATGCACTTACCAGTCTGTTTTGTGTCCCCAGTTTGTGAGTCGAGACATGCCCTGGGACAGTTAGCCTTTCCAAGGACACGTAGGCCTCCCCCAGGCCTTTAGGTACGCGGCCAGTCAATCCCCTCGTCACCTTCAAGGCACTACAGACTGAAAGGAGTCACATTCTATTGCACAAATTATATTGGCACAGATGCATGGTGGTGAAGGACACTGTTGTGTTGGGGTAAACGTGTGTTTGTCTGCCTGCCCACGGCTGCGAATCCCAGAATAAGTCGCCTAACTTATTTGGTTTGATGGGGAGCAGATGAAAAGTTCTGCACGGGTTTGACAAATACTGTATGTGAGTGCACGTGCAATTTGCTGTGTTGAACCTGTTTGAAATACATTTGCCCCCGGGAGACGCCAATAATCCGTTCTGAGGTGGGGATCACAAAGGTAATTTCTCGTAAAACGGGGGATAGAAACCTTTGGTAATTAGCTAATGCCTTCCGAAACCCCGGTACCTTAAAAGAAAAAAAATACAATGATAATGTAGCATATAGTACTACATATTTGTATTATATGTGCATATGATTAAATAACAAATAAATATACTCGATAAGGAAAAAAAATAACTATTTTCTGGATGACATCACTTGAGTTGGTCAGGTAGAATAGCAGGTGGATGCATAGGGGCAGATTAAATGTGGAACTGATTCTAAAACTTGTTATTATTGTCAGTACCTTTGAAAATGTCACTGTTTTAATCGCCTCCTTACTTTAAATAATAGTCCCGATCGTTGATTGTTATAGGTAATGGTGTGGCCTTTTCATATTGATTGATCAACGCAAGCTTCGTTTTAATAGTTATTGTGTTTTGCTTATCCATTTGACATCACTGCAAGCCTTGGAGCCACAGCAAATAGATGGAGTACAAAAAATGCATTATTGTATCACAGATTCATAGACTTTATAAAGCGCACAAGATTTTCAACTATGAAGAAAGAGAAGGGCATTGTGGGTGGTAGTTCACCCAATTTATTGCAAACGTCGATCATATGACGTTGACAAATAGCCAAGAGGCATATTAGAGACACAACTCGTCATACGGACAAATACCACAAAATTTGAATTTTCCAAGTTCTGGGGCATGCAAAATAATTTGTTGATGATGTAGAAAGTAGCTGAAAAAAAAACATCTTTTACTACACTCGTATTGGGCGGTATCAGGATTTTTGGTATCCTAGTAAATACCAGTTAAAATCGATCGATAATGATCCGACACTGATACTTTGCATGGAAAAACAAGTCAGCAGTGCAAAGTGTGAAAAACATTGGATTGAATTTGAAAGTTATGTATACAGTGGCTTGTGAAAGTATTTGGCCCCCTCGATCTTTGTGACCTTTTGCCACATTTCAGACTTCCAACATAAAGATATAAAACTGTAATTTCTTGTGAAGAATCAACAATAAGTGAGACACAATCATGAAGTGGAACACAATTTATTGGATATTTTAAACTTTTTTAACAAATAAAAAACGAAAAAGTGGGTGTGCAAAATGATTCAGCCTCATCGAGTTAATACTTTGTAGCGCCACCTTTTGCTGCGATTACAGCTGCAAGTCGCTCGGGGTATGTCTCTATCGGTTTTGCACATCGAGAAACGGATATTTTTGCCCATTCCTCCTTGCAAAACAGCTCGAACTCAGTGAGGTTTGATGGAAAGCAGTTTTCAGTTCTTTCCACAGATTCTCAATTGGATTGAGGTCTGAACTTTGACTTGGCCATTCTAACACCTTGATATGTTTTCTGTGAAACATTCCATTGTAGCTTTTGCTTTATGTTTTGGATCATTGTCTTGTCGGAAGACAAATCTCCGTCCCAGTCTCAGCTCTTTTGCGGACGCCATCAGGTTTTCTTCCAGAATGGTCCTCTATTTGGCTCCATCCATCTTCCAATCAATTTTAGCCATCTTCCCTGTCCCTGCTGAAGAAAAGCAGGCCCAAACCATGACGCTGCCTCCACCATGTTTGACTGTGGGGATGGTGTGTTGAGGATGATGAGCTATGCTGCTTTTAAGCCAAACATAACGTCTTGCATTGTTGCCAAAAAGTTCAATTTTGCTCTCATCTGACCAGAGCACCTTCTTCCACATGTTTGGTGTGTCTCCCAGGTGCCTTGTGACAAACTTTAAACAACACTTTTTATGGATATCTTTACGAAATGGCTTCCTTCTTGCCACTCTTCCATAAAGGCCAGATTTGTGCAGTATACGACTGATTGTTGTCCTATGGACAGATTCTCCCACCTCAGCTGAAGACCTCTGTAGTTCATCCAGAGTGATCATGGGCCTCTTGGCTGCATCTCTGATCAGTTTTCTCCTTGTATGAGCTGAAAGTTTAGGGGGGCGGCCCAATCTTGGTCGATTTGCAGTGGTCTGATACACCTTCCATTTCTCTATTATTGCTTGCACAGTGCTCCTTGGGATGTTTAAAGCTTGGGAAATAATTTGGTATTCAAATCCAGCTTTAAACGTCTCTACAACGGTATCTTGGACCTGCCTGGTGTGTTCCTCGTTCTTCATGATGCTCTCTGTGCTTTAAACAGACCTCTGAAAGTATCACAGTGCAGGTGCATTTATACAGAGACTTGATTACACACAGGTGGATTTCATTTATCATCGTTAGTCATTTAGATCAACATTGTATCTTTCAGAGATCCTCGCTGAACTTCTGGACAGTTTGCTGCACTGAAAGTAAAAGGGGCTGAATAATTTTGCACACCCACGTTTTCATTTTTTTTTAATTGTTAAAAATGTTTAAAATATCCACTAAAGTGTGTCCCACTTGTTTTTGATTCTTCACAAGAATTTAAGGTTTTATATCTTGATAGAATAGAATAGAATATACCTTTATTGTCATTGTTACAACATGGGATATATTGTGACAACGAAATTGGACGTGGCACTCCAGTCCCACATTTTACAGTGAGGAAATAAGGAAAACAAAGAGATAAAGGAACAAAGAAGATGTTTGTACTGTCCTTGTTGTATAGGCTTTGTTTTCCTCCGGAGGGGGGGTGTATGAGGGGGTGAGGGACAGACAGACAGAGATGGGCGGATCCAACTAGATGTTTGATGTTGATGTTTGAAGTCTGAAATGTGGCAAAAGGTCACAAAGTTCAAGGGGGCCAAATAGTTTCACAAGCCACTGTACATAAACGTAGGACCCACTGACGACATTACTATCGATCTGGTCCAAGTACTAGCATAATATCCATAATATTGCTTTTTGAAACGATCTGCCCTCTCTTAGTCCAAAACATGACGGCGTATCCCGGGGGTCTACCGTAGTTTCAAAAGCACCGTGGTTGCTCCGACGAATGGAGATCGTACAAGCTCAACTGTCGCATCGCAAAAAAAAAAAAAATAACGTTTTCCCCCCTTTTCTATCCCGACAGAGTCTGAAGGAAGGCCTGACCGCCGAGCAAAGGCTCCACCTGTTTGACAACAAGGACACGAAGGAGTTCTGACGGCGACACGTTACACCTCACCACTCCCCTCCCTTTGCTGCATGCTTCGGAGTCCACTATTTTAGCTCTGTTACTTCCTAACACTACACACTGGTCACAAAACAAACATTTATCATTAAAAAGACACATGGTATGAAGTTCAGATTTTACGTTTAGAATTTGCATCCCATGCACTCGAGTTTAACTGTGACATTTTATTTCGTCTTTTTTTTTTTTTTATGTTTCTATTCTCGTCTTGACTGTAAATATTGTTTTTAATTGCGCATCTGCCCACGTGTACACTAAAACTGACTTGTGTAAGCTACTGTTTTAACCGCTAGACTGTTGCGAGACGAGAATGTGACATCGAGGCATTTTCGGCGACTAACGCGTGCGTCCATCCAACGTAGGAATGTTGAGGTGTGAGTGTGAAAGCGCCGAGTCTTTCCCAGTAGAAGAAAAGTCTGAGTCGAGTTAACAAACAACGACCGCAAATCAACATCATCTGACTCATGGAAAGACTGCGGCCAGACGCACATGGATGAGGTTCTCTTGACTATAATTTATATATATTAAATTTTATATAGTTTTATTTTCCTCACGGCAATCATTCTTACAGCTGTTTAAAAGTTGGTTGCGCTTTTTAGTTTTGTTCAGTGACAGACTGTATTTATTAAAATGGTCGGGATTTTCGTTCACCATTCCCCTTCCTGTATTCTAATGTTGTAAATACAAACCAAATACACATATTCACCAACTGATTCCAGGTTTATTAACAATAAATATTTTTGCACCCTCAATGTTTGTTACATTTTTTGATTATACTCATTTAGTTGTTATGATGACCAGGCCTAACGTCATAGTGTCTTTCTAGTTTATGTATTATCTATCTACCTATCTATCTACTTTGGTCATATCCCTCAAGAGGGGTGACCGACAGCAAGACAAACACATACAATAACAAAGAAAAAGAAAAAAGGGGAAAAAATAGCAAAACACACACACATTTTTGGACCAGCCCAAACACCCAAACAAGTTAGGCACCTCGGCACCTAAGTTGGTCATGCTTTCGTCCCTCCAGATGAAACGGGACACGAGATGTCACTCGGGTCAGGGTGACACAACACACTCTTCTCTTCAACAGCAGGGCCCGACAGATTTCACTGGTTTACCCCTGCCGCATCATACAGGTGCCCTGCCCATCCCTTAGAACGCGTCCAAACATCCCACTAACACCTCTCCACTCATTCCTATCACCAACAAGAGCTCTAGCTTCCACTATATTTAGACATTTGTCCTGCAGTGCACTCATAACACCGTCCATCCACGTCAATCACACCCTTCCTCTTGGTCTCCTTCCATTCACTTCTGCTCTGTAGATCCTCTTCAACATTCGCTCTTCATCCAACCGAGTACTCTCTTATCCACACGCTTGCTCAGTTCCACTACTACTCCAGTTCTCTCTCTCACACTTTCATTTGTCTATCCAATCTAGTCACTCCTAACATACTCCTCAAACACTTCATCTCAAAAACATTTAATTTCCTTCTATGTATTAAAATGACCAAAATTAAACATAGAAATCTGGTTTGTCTATAACATTTGGATTGTTTATTTAAATGGAAGGTGTCCGCTGTCATTCTTGCAAAATTCAGTAAAGCTTACTTCCTTCAGAAGTTAATCTTTTATTGTGAAGGGTATGTCTGGAAATTGAAAATATGTACGAGAAATTGACGCTGCAGTCAGCCCTCAGTATGATCTTAATGTTTACATAAGGTTTTTGATGTGAATTGGTTAAAATCGAAATGTTGACGGAGATGCAGGGTGGAAGAATTCTTCAGCTGGACGTTTAAAAAGGCGAGGCAGTGGGTAAGTTGAAACAGCTTCCTCGGTTGTTTTCCGTCTTTGTTCTTAGCTGTCGGGCCTTGCCCCTCGACACGCTGCCGAAGTATATGACAAATGGCAAGCAACTTCACAAACGACGCCATTATAGGTTCGTATACATGTTATAAGATATATTTCGCAATGCCACGCGCGTTTGATTATATAATTATGTAATTCGGCTGAGGTATTAGATACAAATTGTGGTCGATCATGTCAAACATTTCTTCTCAGTTGCCGTCCCTCTCGTAATTAAAGTTCAACATAAACGAGACTTAACGTTGACGTTTTTAGCTATAAAAGTTAGCTTTTTATAAAAGTGGCGACATTGTGGTCTTAGAATACCTCGCCGAAATTATCCCCGGTCGCTTTTAAAAGTTTTGAACTTAAAAAAAGTCGAAGTGTACGAGTTGATATGGGCATTTAATTTAAAACTAATTAAAAGTGACTATTAGTAAACGTAGTTCCGCGTAGTAAGGCCTAGCATGCTAATGTTAGCCGCGGCTAAGCTATTGCTGTCAAGTTGAAGTTGACATTCTCGGCTGCCTGTCAACGTCCATGCCAACTTATGCCACGCTCGCTATCAACAACATCATCTTTACCAATTCGGTTTTTTTTGCTCATCTTTATTAAAAAACAAAAGAACTTTGCACGATGTCATATCTTTTGAAACATTTCAACGTTGCCCTCTTATGCGTCATTTAGCTAAAACCATTGCTTTAAAGCAAACATTGAATATCAAATATTTAAACGTTCAACGTCATCATAAACGTCAGGTCATTTCGGTCTATGATTAAAAGTTAACACTGGAAACATAAGAGACGGTTGACATTTGACAAGCTGAATTAAGTTTAACAAAACAAAAGTCTGCATGCTTTAATGACAGTACCAGGAAGAATGTAAAGAATTTTGCTTTTTAACTTTTTTTCACGTTGTTGTGTGTAAATTATTTTTTTTGTTTTCTTTTTTCTCGCAGTTGCTATGGAGCAACCAGCCGGGAGCTTGGACGAACCTCAGGACCTCTCCACCTCCAGCATTCCCGGCGTGGTCGACCTGACCCGGAGAGTTGCCCCGAACGTCATGCCTTGCGACGCACAGCACCTGGGCCATTTCCCAGACTGGCACCCTAACTCTGGATTATCCACTTCAGCGCCTGCTTCCCAGCAATCGACGGATCAAATCCAACCAGACAATGCCTTGTCCCACACCACAGTGACTTTATCCTACGTGAGCAGGTCTCACCTTTACTCCGTTTCTCAGCCTCGGACCGCTTTGCCGCCTGTCAACAAATTTTCCCTTCTCCCTCCTTTTGAGGCTGAGGAAAAGCTTGGGGAGACGGGCTATACTTTGAACCAGCTATACTTGGGGAATAATGACTTGCCAGTGGACCTTGCCCCCAAGGCTTTCTCCAAGGCTTCACAAATTGAAGACGTTTGTCTTCCGCAAGGGCTGTGTCAACTTGTTGAGGAAGTCAGCTCAAACGATACACTCCTAGATGAAGACAAACTTTGCACAAGGACGGAAACTGGTGAGAGGTGGAAGAATGGCAGAGATAAAAGCTGGTCAAGTTTAGGTGCGCTTTCTGACATATCACCAGAAACTGACATGACTTTTTTAAAGAAGGAACCGAGCACTGTCGACTCCGAAATGCTGCTGCAAGATCCTCAAAATGAGGAGCCAGTGCTGATCTGGAATAAAACTGCTGCAATTGAGACATGCTCACTGACGTCGGACCATAAAAGCCGACGGGAAGACCCCGTTTCTCCCACTGCTACCTCACTGGCTGATGTCGAGAATGTTTCAATGCTGTCTCGGGCCTCCTGCTCACCAAACGGCGATAACTTTTTTCAAGTGGATGAGCTGGCCTGGGAGGAAACCGTCACAAGTGAAATCATTGAGCTCAGTTCTGGCACAGTTGAAAGTGCTAAAAGTTTTAACGAAAGTAAGGAGCCTGTCCAAACAATGAGAGAAGAGCCTTTGATCGACTTGACACAGGATGTCTGTCCGTTAGTTTTTGAGGACCAACCCAAAACCCAAGCGCCTCAGGTGAATGGCGATGTGAGCCCGCTTTGTAGAACTCAAAATGAAAGAAAGCTGCCTTTGCGTTCAAACAGGGGCATTCGCTCACCATCACTCGTCATGAATCTTAAGTCAAGCTCGTACAATGTATCAGGACTCGTTAACGCTAATGAGGCTCCTTCGGAAACAAGCCCTCGGGTTTCGCGTGCAGCAAATCCGAAGACAAAAGAAGTGGACGCAATTAAAAGGAAGCAGAGAAGCTGTGCGAAAGGAAAACAGAAAAAATCAGTGCTTTCTAAGCAAGGCCATAACAATAACATTAAAACTCTTCTGTGCAAAAGTACTACCTCTGATTGTGTTACAAATACTAAAAAAGCTTCTAGCAAAATCCCTAAGTCTCAAAAGATTGCGTTAGAGACGAGTCCTGTGAAGTCAAGGAAGACACTCACCCGGTCTCAAACCTCCGGGAAAAAACTTCATGTGAATGCTGAGCCCTCATTGGACAAAAACCAAATGAGATATGCCTCGCCAGCACCAAAGAGAAACCCACGCACCGCTAAAGGCCAGCAAAAATCTTTAGCCCCAATGACAAAGGCTGCCAAGAGGCGACACAAGAAGCAACAGCCCAGGCCTTTTTCTTCAATCTTTGCTCCCAGGGAGCCCGAGATCAGATTGAAGTATGTCCACTTCAGGGAGGAAAAAAAGGAGTGCAGGTTGAAGAACTTCTCCCCCTACATCCGAATGCGCCGGCAACAGTCGTCCTCCTCCGTCTGTACTGTGGTTAATTACCCGGATGAGATTGGCTCGCAGCCCAAAAAAGGCCAGAAGGAGCTTCAGGATCTACACGGCAACTTTATTTCTGGAACTGTACCCGGAACGTCCTGTCTACGACTGGGCAGAGTGTCTACTCGGGGTCAGCGTCAGGGCTCCCACGTCTGTTGCCTGTGTGGGCTGCCCGCGAACTCCATAGACTTGGGGGATCTCCACGGTCCCTATTACCCAGAAGGGTACCGGATCTCGAGCTCCAAAACCTTGGGGGTGAATAAAAGGGACAAGGACGACGACAGTGACTCTGGTTCTTCCTCTTGTAGCGGACGAGCCGTTCCTTCCTCATCCTGGAGCTGCGATCCACGGAAAAGTGGGAAGACTGACACCAGCAGCCCAACAACCAAGCGCGCCCGCTCAGAATTGTGGCCGACAGATGTGGACGACTGGTACAGCCCGCCAGTGCTGCCTATGGAGCCCCACGAGTACTGGCTCCACGAGGACTGCGGAATCTGGTCGGCAGGGGTTTTCCTGGTCAAAGGGAGACTCTACGGTCTTGAAGAATTACTCAAATTGGCCCGAGAGATGGTAAAGAATATGTCGATCATTTAGCTCAGTAAGGAAAAGGTCTGCTTACCAAACTTTGCAATATTTCTAGCTCCTTGAATTGCAAGAGATGCCCCCCTAAACTGCCACTTTTTCTTCCCAATGTCTTTAACTAGTATCCATCTTTTTTTGAACCAGTCTGATCACATTGGTGTTAAATACCTGTACGTGGCCATTGCAGACATTATCAAGACTAACCAACACTTTGGTGTGCATGTGCAGATGTGCTCCTTCTGTTCTGGCCCAGGCGCAACACTGGGCTGCTTCTCCAAAGGCTGCCCCAGCAAATACCACTACAGGTGTGCTTTGGAAGCAGGTAAATGTACATTGTGTCATATATTGCTATTTGGTGCCTCAATTACATTTTTACATTCAAATTATTCGACAATAGGCGAAGAAATAATCAATCTTAAAAGACATAATAATTGAATTATCATTATTATTATTATTTTTTAATATTTGCTTATAAATTTCTAAGAATCTAAATGTGTTCAATAGTAATAACTTTCTTTTAAAATTATACAAATGGCGATAAGAATATATTCCACAATTTACATATTTATAACCTGAGCGGCTAACTCGGAGTGAGGACATATTGTTTTTCCTTGGATTATTCGTACCCCTCGACCTCCAAAGGAATTAGCTTTTTAGTTTGTTTTTTGTATTATTGTCATGTATTGTACTTTTGTGCATTATTTGTTTTTTGGGGGGGTGGGGTAGATTGATAGAGTGTGTAAGAGAAGGAGGCTTAAGGTGAATGCTGACAAGTGTAAGGTAGTGACATGTTTAAGAGGTGGTGATGTATGTGGATTTAATATTTTTTGAATGGTGTAAAGTTGCAGGAGGTAGATGGTTTTAAGTATTTGGGTTCGTATGTGTCAGCAGGTAGTGGTTTGGATGAGGATGTTAAGAAGAGCGTGGGTGAAGGGTTTGCTGAGTGGATCGTTTAAATGTAGAGATCTGCAGGTGGTTGCAAAGCGGGGATTGTATGAAGGTGTGGTGGTACCAACAGGGATGTACGGCTCAGAGGTGTGAGGTTTGAGAGTAAATTGGTGCAATAGGTTAAATGTCTTTGAAATTAGATGTTTGCTTAGTATGTGTGAAGTAACAAGACCCGATAGGTTAAGGAATGAGGAAGTTAAGGAATGAGAAAGTAAGGAGAATAACAGGTGTGGTGAGGCCTTGCTGTTAGGGTTACATGATTTGGACATATGGAAAGAATGGACAAAGGCCGTTTAATTAAAAGACTATGTAGTGTAGAAGTGGTGGGGAATAGAATGAGAGGAAAAGAGCAAATATGGTTGGATGTATCGGGTGAAACGTGCGCTGAATGTGAGGTCCCTTAACTTAATGGGTGTAAAAGTGTATCCAAGGGATTGATGTGAATGGCGAAGGATAGTTAAGAATGACTGATATTTACGCATATGATGCGGAGGGGGAAACCAGTGTACGCTGTCGAGCCTCTCTACTGATGAAGGGTTGCATGGCACAGCACCTCACCCCTTGTTGTGCTGTGGGCTTAATGTTTGGAGCGAAGGGGAATGAATATTTGGTAAATATAATTGTGTTCCTGACTGTGGCCGCCTCCCACTAGAGGGATATGGCTTCAGTGTATATATAGATGATGGTTTTTATTTTTGTCTGGTTTTTACTTATTGCTTCTCTTATCTACTGGAAACATGTTGGTACACCTAAAGGACTGTTGTAAAAGACTGTATGAATAAAGTACATTTACAATTAACTTGTAAATAACTATCGTTTTGATCATGAGGACCAGCTTATTAAACCTTTAAATTCCTCTCCTCAATTTCACTATTAGGCAAATCCTCAAATTGTTTAATGTTTTGTTTTGGTATTCCACATTTGACCTATTATGAGGACGCTGCCGGACACTGTCATTGGGAAAGAATGTTTGCATTTACCCGCTACATGTCCCTGGTGTGCTGTTCCTACTAAGTTTCCCTTCTTTTTTTCCCAGACTGCATCCTCTTTGAAGAAAACTTGTCCATAAAGTGTAAAATGCACAAGGTAAATCGCCTCGGTTTAGTCTCTTTGTGCCAGTGATATTCATGTCTGATACCACATCCTGTTGCAGAACAAGACTTTCAAAAACCAAGTTGAGATGCACGGGGATCCCAGGAAGAGAAGACCCTCTTGGTGAGTTAAGTCCACTGGATTGTATAGATATTTTTTGCCCAATTTAGTTCGTTTTCACAGAAATATTTATTTCACTGTATTTTTTACAATAAATGTTTTGGGATAAAGGAGGGTTAATCGGATGTACCAGTGAGTACTACCAGCTTAGCTTCCATTGCTCTACTCTATTCACAATCAAAATGAAAGGTGCAAATAATTCAAACAGTAATCTTTTACATCAATATTTAACTTGGCCACAAGGTTCCAGTATACGCACATGCTCATCCCTCCTGGGCTTTTCTGATCAGAAGCTCAGAGGTTAGCACATTTGCCTCTCACGCAAAAGGTTCCCGGTTCGAGACCGGTTGGAAACATATGTTAGCCTGGAGAGGGATGGGCGCCATCAGGCAGTACTTGCCCATGACCCTAGTGGTTAAGGGACCTAATCCAACCAACCAACATAATGTAGATGGCATTTTTTCATTTCTTTTTTTTTCTGTTCTCAGACATTCAGCTGACAGCTGGTGCGGGGGCTGTCTCAGCCGCCGGATCGCGAAAATGCCGGACGGACGTTCTGGAGCACCCATAAACCTTAACTCTTCCTTTCTGGTCAGACTCCTGTATGAGTTATTTATGGATGGATGTTTCCCCAAACAAGCAATCAAAATATTTAATTTATTGTAGACTTTGTACATAATTCATATTGGTTTTATTTATTGATGAAGCATCTAATTGTGCTTAAGTTATTGGCCAAGCAAGTTCACGGATGAACAAAGTAGCTGCAAAAAAGGGCCACACAAGGAACCTTTGCTCCCAAAAATATATGCATTTTTTCTAAACAGCAAAACAAAGTTTTTCAGATCCTATTTTTTTTGTCGGAAAGGTAGTCATGGCGCTTATGAATGTATTTTTCTGGTGTTTACTGGTGTGTGTATGCCGACTGGAAGTACTTGGGAACGACTGCAGTATTACATACCGGTACTCAAAATAAGACTCGAGTGTTACTTTTCAAAAGGTGGAAAGTGACAGCCCTGCCCAGCTAAATAGTATACAACTTTTCCTCTCTGTATTTGTCATCGTTACTGTACAGTGTTGAAGCCTGTGGCGTTAATACCGGGTCGTCCTTGCATGTAGTTTGTTTCTTGCGTTCTTCAACTCTAAAACGGCAGAAGCAAAAACACCCGTCGTGTAAATCCAACCTTACTTACCCAAATGACCCGTTGAGAGATTATTTCATCACACAAATCCTCAAAATGAACGTACTTTGGCAGTGTGGAAAAGCTTTGTGTTGTCAATTGTGGGTGGGGGGGCTTTACCACCAAATCTGTGTTTACGTTGACTACATTAAAAGGCTGCACTTTTCGACGGTTCTGTGATTGATGGATCAGATGCATTGTGTCACGAAGGCAAGGTGTGCTGACAAAGCAGATCCGCTAGGTAGCAGCATTGCGTAACGCTTTGAGGCCAGCTCAAGTTCACGTATGCCATGTCCCACTTGGCTTTGCATATATTTTTCAGTTCCTTTTATTGAACAATATACTTTTTTTGAATAGCAGTTATGAGTGTGTTTATCTCAGGGCTGAATCGATTTCATTTGTGTGAGGTTGATTGACAGGATACTTGCAAGCGCCTTGTTTCTGGTCCCGACATTCCGACGCCTCCCTACTCGTACTCTTCGTCATATTGACAATTAAATGCCATGTGTGCCACGTTTTTGTTTTTCACTGTTAACTGTTTTCTGTTTGTACATCCCTGTTCTCGGCGTGTAGCATTTGAAGCAGTTGAGAGTCCCAGAATAAATATTCCGAAGAACATTGAACAGATTTTGTGTATTTGTTCAAGACGACTCGCTTTTCGAGCAATTAAGTACTAACAAGTCTTTTGGCAATTTAGAGATTTTTTTATTTTCTAAAAATGCATTTAATTCTGCTATGCCTGCCATTTCCCAATTAATACAGTCTACTGCCAGGGGGTTTCATGTTTCAATATCGAGTAAGTTGTTTTTTTCTTTCCTCTTGTTGCCTTTTTCCCCCTATACGATATTAACAATTGATTTCAGGTGCCCAAACACAAACAAAGTTTGCCTTGTTCGTGCGTATGCCCTATACGTCTCATAATATATTTTTGTCAGTTATTGGTCGGTGTCATAAAAGTCATTAGTCGTCAGCTATTGGTGTGTTTCACAACGTCGTAAACTTGCTGATATGCTGTTGACTGAACTCCTTCCCACAATGCCTTAGTTTTCATGCCACTCCCATCTGCCTTTGCTAACCATTGCAATACCATATTGTATTTCATGTACTGTATTCTATTAGCTACAGGTCATGCAGTGATGCTAAAGGGAGAAGCAAAAATATAACCATGGTAACAAACAAACAAATGCAAATTAGGCACACCCACTATCTTCACTAGGGAATGTGTCTGTAACAACTTGACGGTTGGTACAATTATTTCATTAATGAGGCAAATACAGCGACAGAGTATTTATTTTTGATCACCACGCGATTCCCACCTCAGCTCGGACTAATTTTGTGTGGTTAGCTCAATCTTCAGAAGTGAAATTTGGTGTTATATAAACATTGATATGCATGGAAGTTAATTGCCATAACTCTTATTATGCATTTACCTTTTGGCGCCGTCACGAATGGCAGCCACTCCAGCAAGCTCCCGTGTATTTTCGCTACTTTTGTGATTTATTTATTTGTTTAGTTATTTTTGCTTACTTTATCAGTGCCTTGCAACACTTGGATTACTTTCTATCCTATGGATATGGGTTTCAACTCGCAAAAATACGTATATTCAAGAAACCTACTCCTCGACCTGAGGAACTCTCGAGCCGGCACGGTCCCTTTTTTACCTACCGAGGTAAGGCGACCCTACCGGGGTTGCAGAGCCGGTGCTAAAGTAAAGGCTAAGCGGCTAGCGGCGAAGTGGCGATATAAGCCCACGGTACCGTCCATAATCATGGGGAATGTCAACTCCCTACCGAATAAGATCGACGAACTGGCTGTGCTTGTGAAAGACATCAAAGCATACAGGGAGTGCAGCTTGCTTTGCTTTACGGAAACGTGGCTCACGCCTAGCATCACGGACGCTAACATCGCGCTAAACGGCTTCTGCGCTGTTCGGGCTGACAGAGGGACAAAAGTCAGTGGGAAGCGCAAAGGAGGGGGACTGGCTATCTACGTGAACTCGAGGTGGTGTAACCCCGGGCATGTAAAAACCAAGATTTCTATCTGCTGCCGTGATGTCGAACTCAAGGCAGCTGGTCCGGATGGAATATCCCCCCGACTGCTGAAAGCCTGTGCGTCTGAGCTGGGAGACCCTCTACAGCGCATCTTCAACCTGAGCCTTGAACAGGGGAGGGTCCCTCAGCTGTGGAAAACATCCTGCATCATCCCAGTCCCAAAGAAATCAAGACCAGAGGAACTCAACGACTTCAGGCCAGTCGCCCTGACATCACATGTGATGAAGACCATGGAGCGGCTGCTGCTGCACCACCTGAGGCTACAGGTCCGTCACGCCATCGACCCACTGCAATTTGCTTACCAGGAGAAGGTGGGAGTGGAGGATGCTATATTATACATGTTACACCGATCCCTCTCTCACCTGGATAGGGCGAAGGGGGCTGTGAGGATTACATTTTTGGACTTCTCTAGTGCCTTCAATACCATACAGCCTCTGCTACTGAGTAGGAAATTGACAGAGATGGGAGTTAGCTCACACCTTGTAGAATGGATTACTGACTACCTGACAGGCAGACCGCAGTATGTGAAACAGGGGGGCTGTACATCGGACACCGTGGTTAGCAGCACAGGATCTCCGCAGGGGACCGTTCTCTCTCCGTTCCTATTCATTCTATATACATCGGACTTTAAGTACAACTCTGAGTCCTGCCATGTGCAAAAGTTTGCCGATGACACTGCGATCGTGGGATGTATCAGAAACGGGCAGGAGGAGGAGTACAGGAAATTGATTCAGGACTTTGTCCGATGGAGCGACGCAAACCACCTGCACCTAAACACCACCAAGACCAGAGAGATGGTGGTGGACTTCAGGAGAACCAGAACTCACCCGGTTCCTGTAACCATCAAGGGAGAATGTGTAGAATTTGTCCAG
Source organism: Urocampus carinirostris (assembly GCF_059441175.1). Lineage (NCBI taxonomy): Eukaryota > Metazoa > Chordata > Actinopteri > Syngnathiformes > Syngnathidae > Urocampus > Urocampus carinirostris. Next base: position 18,678,613 of record NC_142367.1, read on the forward strand.
ACCTACAAATACCTGGGTGTGCAGCTGGACAACAAACTGGACTGGACTGCCAACACAGAAGCTCTATGTAGGAAAGGGCAAAGCCGACTTTACTTCCTCAGAAGGCTGGCCTCCTTCAACATCTGCAAAAAGCTCCTGAAAATATTCTATGAGACAGTAGTGGCAAGCGCCCTCTTCTATGCGGCAGCGTGTTGGGGAGGCAGCATCAAGAAGAAGGATGCCTCTCGTCTCAATAAACTGGCTAGGAAAGCGAGCTCTGTTGTGGGCAAAGAGCTGGACAGCCTAACAACAGCAGCTGAGAGACAGGCACTGAAAAAGCTGAGGTCAATCATGGACAATCCATCGCATCCGCTTCACAGCATTATCTCCGGACAGAAGAGCAGTTTCAGTGACAGACTGCTGTCACTGTCTTGTACTACGGACAGACTGAAGAGTTCTTTTCTTCCTCATGCCATGAGGCTCTTTAACTCCACCCGGCAGAGTAAAGGCCCACATTAAACCACACCACCTACATTGGATCTTACTGCATTATGTGTAGCACTATTTAGTTAATCTATATAACATGCTAAAGTGGGCATTTGCACGTCACACTGGGTATTTGTATATTGTTTTCTTTTGGCTTTATTATTGTATTGTTCTCAGCTCAGGGATGCTGCTGGAAATGTGAATTTCCCTTAGGGGATGAATAAAGTATCTATCTATCTATCTATCTATCTATCTTTGTACAAGTTGGAAATATCGTAAATTCAGTTTTTTGTGCTATTCAACAATACTTGCACGTTTTCCTTCAGAGATGACGTAACACCAGAAGAAAAGATCCCGTCATTTACTAAAAAGCTTTACCAGAGGCGTGTTCAGGAGAGTGAGTGATTGCTATCGCGAGCTATCGCTAGCTTCTGAACGGCCAGTGATTATTGAGCGCTCGCGTGCCCGAGTAATCACGGGAGAAAGACCGCTCACTTTGATTTCCAACATGGCGTCGACAGTGCAGAAGATGGAGGATCTCACCCTGACGAGTGCTGTTGGCGATGTAATATATCGTCTTACATTGCCTGGTAATGTTTGTGAACAATGCAAGACAGGTATGACCCTTCCACTGCGTTTAGGATAACCTTAACTGTGTCAATATGCGAACTGTCGCTCATATCAGCCAACTCGCTCAAAGCAAGCTGTAGAACGAAATCCATTGTACTGTCGTCGTCCATTTTGGATCAGTAAGGCAATCACAGTGAGCGATTACAAAACGTTCAGCAGTGCGCGGCAAGCGATTATCAAGAGACTACATGTCTGATCACTCTCCTGAACACGCCTCAGAATTTAGTTTCTTTCTTTATGTTCATAGCAATTTTGAGTGAAAGTCAGCTGACACTATTCTTTATCCCTAGCTTGTGCTTCTTATTGGAAGAACTACTGCATTCTCAGCAGGGGTAAACTGGTCATTGATCATTTCGACAGTCTCCGGAACGGCCACAAAGAAGCAAAAAAGAGAAGAAAATTCAGCATTGAAGTGTGTTTTTTATTTTATTGACAAAATGATATTTACCAGGAAGACCAGCGTATTGCAGAGACAGAACCAAGTTGGAGTGCTCGTGGCCATCTTATCACAAAACAACCACAAAAGGATAGCGACGGGGAAATCGTCAATGGATGCACACTGTGAAACTCAACTACTACGCAGGACAAAACTGGTAGGATGGCCAAAAATGATAATTTGGAAGGATAGTTCTGGGCAAACTGGATCTGTGTAAATCTTTTTTTTTTTTTTGTAAGAAAAACAACAGCTAACCTAGGCCACATTTAACCATGCCATCTAAGCACTACAAAATTGTCAATGTTTTCTAACAGTAGCTAGTTTTCAACCAAAGTTTTGGAGCAGTTGTTGATTTTTTTTGGCAGTTAGTGTCAAATCCTAATACAATAACGGAGAAATATAAACAATAAATAGTACTGCAATCTTAATCCGGCTGAAGTGGAAAATGTCAAAACAGTGGTTAACAAGGACGGCGGCTGCACCACCACAAAGACGTCCACATTGTCCCTGTCCCCTTTTGTCCTTTTTGTCGCTCTTGCGATGAGGTCAGAGATTGTCACAAGACTGACTGTTATTTCTTTTTTTTTTTTTTTTTGGCACACACTCAGGCCGAGCGATGGCAATCCAGTCTGCTGGTTTTCACGGTTAGCATCAGCGTTGAGCGCACAGTAGTTTCATGCAAGTTTTGCGGCGAAGGACACACAAGCGGAGGATTTTGAGTGTTTTTTTCTCATGTTTTCATCCCACGGTGTTAGGTAAACGTTAGCATTTAATAGAGGCTCATTTTGGTTCCCTATCTAGTCATGCTTTGATTCAATTCCTGAAAGTGGTGACATGAATACACGACACTACTAATACAAACACACTAAGACACCAAATACAAATTAATATTGTGTTGTTTTTTTTTTTTTTTTTGAATGGTCTTACTTTTTTGTTTAAGCCCCAAAAGTCCGAGATGGTCTGACAATCCCGCCAGAATTGTGCTATGTCAAAAGATTCCACAAGACCATTTTTTCTGTTCTTTGCTCGTAAAGTTGCTGAACTACTTACTCTTCATGCTTTTTTTTCTAAGGTTGGGAGATGCAGGTTAAAAATTAATTGGGATGTGTTGTATTTTTTGGGACTAATAGGCAAAGCTCCAACCTGGCCAGAAATTTAAACGTGCATGTGCCTTGTATTTGAACAAAATTGAAAATACTTCACCGTATTTGTGCAATTACTGATCCGTCGCTAAGTTTTAATTGCTGACCACAAATGAATAAAATGGTGGCAACAGTGTTCGGACCGGTTAGCAATGGTAAGAGTACCAAATCCTAACCTCTAAACCGCCAGGGATATGGATGGTTGTTGACAATTGCATAACATTGAATTTCAAACCTGGATCGTGGTGAGGAGAGTGCTGGATCACTAGATGTACAGACGACACGAGAAAAGGCACTAGGTCTTATTTCACTAACACACATTTTAAACCTGGTACTAAGCATTGTAAGTGACAAACATTTTGAATATGTGCGGCCATGTGTCTTTTTAATATCTTTCAGGATGACTAAATTACTTTCCACAATGCATTTTTTCATTTCAAAATCTTGCGAGTTGGTGATATACTGTTTTTCAATGGTTAAAGTCAGACAGCATTCTCACAGCCTGGCCCAATAATAACATCAACAATTTGGTGCTGTGACTAAAAATAGTGTGATGATGAGATAAAACTGAATGCCTTTTCATGTGTTGTCTGTATCCCTAGTGCTTTAGTGGATGGGACCCGGCGCAACCCACTCCGCGATCTGAGTTAGATTCCCATCGGTATTTCATTTTATGCAGTTGTATGCAATTGTGATCATTCAATACGGTAATATGGCAACCCTAGCCTTTAATGTAGTGGTTATTCCATGGACCTTACAGCCCAGTGCATTTTTGGGGGGTGTTTTATATAGCGTGGAAAATACAGTATGTTTTGGCAAGAGCAAGTAAAAAAACGGTGGGAAATCGCTAAAATGAAAGCTCACAGTTGGAAACCCGCCAAGTGAAGTCAGGCGTCACCTCTTGAATGTGTTACGAAAAGGGTCAACGAAAAACACAATGTGTTTCAGAGCACTTCCTTTTTCAAGTTTGTCTTGAATACGTCAAGTCAATGTTTCTCCATTTGGAAGCGCCAATGTGAGCTCCCGGAGACCTCATACCATCCTGACTTCTGAATTTTCTTTTTTGCCTTTTTGGACATATTGCTTTAAGAGAGACGCTTTGGTCTTCTGTCAAACTTTCCCTGTGATCTGCGACTCTTTCATGCAAGATACGTTGGCGGATGAGTGGAAGAAGAACACGCCGTGGAAAAGTGCACATGGGGCGCTCAGACGCATATCTCGATGGGCGTGGCCACTAACATGCGGCCCCCGGGCGAGCCGTTTTCCCTCGGCCCTCGGTCGTAGCTGTTAGTAGACGAAACGGAGCTATTCGTGGAGACGGACACGAAATGGTGGCCCAGTTCCATCGCGGCAACCTTGGCCGAACCGCTTCCTCGTTCGGTGGAAACTGGCGAAACCTGCGATAACGTCTGCTGCTTCATTCGCTCCACCAGGAGTTCCTCCTCTTCCTCCCCGGACGAAGACGAGGACATGTTGTCGTTGGGTTCGCCTCGGCCGGACGAGCCTCCCCCGCCGCTGTTGTCGTTTTCCCCGTCCAGCATCCAGGAATGGCTGAAATAACCGAAGACTTCTTTGACGGAGCAGCGGCGTTCCTGCTCCACCGAGAGCAGTCGGCGAAACATACGGAGGGCCTGCTCGGTGAAGCGCCTCCACTGCGAGGGAACGGCGCTGCTCCTCCTTCTTTGCCAGCGCACAAACTCCTGGTAGAAGGAGTCTGAAGCCAAAGCCTTCTCCCACGGGAAGTTCCCAGTCAGCATGCAGAAGAGGAGCACACCGAAAGCCCAAACGTCGGTGCTGTAGTCCACGCAGAAACCCTCGTGGCGAGAAGCGTCGCATAGCTCGGGCGCCGTGTACGGGATGGTGCCGCTCACCTGCGATCCCCGAAAAACCACCGACAGAGCCTTCGTAAAGAGTCCTTTTCCCCTCTGGAGAATCTTGCTACTCACCCGTTTGACCGGCGATCCTGCACGGCGGGTCATGCCAAAGTCGGACAGTTTGACTTTCCGGCACTCGCGGTCAAAGATGAGAATGTTTTCGGGTTTGATGTCTCGGTGGACCAGCTTCTTGCAGTGCAGGTAGTCCAAGGCGATGGCTACTTGGTGGACGCAGCGCTTGGCTACGGCTTCTGGGAGCCCGACCTGGAAAGGAGGGCAAGGGGATAAATATACCAGCAATTTTGGGGATGGATCACATTTATTTTGAATCCTAGCTACTGTAGCATCATTGCAAAGTCGGTTCATTGCGAAAGTAAACCCTCAAAATTTGAGTTGTATTGTTAGCTGCTCGCTCCACAGGACAACATAGGTGTCATGGCCGGTCTAACTTGAAGGGAAAATGTGTATCTAGATGTCTCTTGCGTCATGCAACCAAAATTAAGCGCTAAGAAGCACAAGGAAAAATGCAAACTACAGCGACTCAAAGTCACCAAAAAGAACAATTTATCTGACGCCTAGATGTCGCTGTATTGTGCAGTGTAACTGAAAACAAATGCTAAAACAAACTACGGAGACTAGAAGTGACTAAAAACAGCGTTCCCGCAGATCCTTGAAAACTAAAAGTGCATTGAATTCGTTATTCTAAAAATAAGGACTTAATTGGCATTAAAATGTCTTTGATCCAATTTCAAAAGTCTTATACATTAATAAGATTTATATTGTCTTTTTTAATAATTCTGTGGCAACAGCGCGTGACGACAATAACGGAAATTATAATTTAAGGGGCTGCAGTAAATTCATAATCCCAAAGGTGAGAACAACCAGGAAAACTATGTGTGTGTCTGTGTGTGGAGTCAAACTTTGGAACAATTTACAAGACGAGATCGAACAATGTCCAACTATTCACGTGTTCAAATTTAAATACAATAAAACATTACTGGCGGAATACAGAGATGAAGAAAATGGGGTATGAGTGATACGAGAGATTGGGAATCGTGATTCTACCACTATGGTTAACTTTGTTGTTATTGTTGCTATTGTTATATCATAACTGTTATTATTCATATTATTACTATTGTTGTTATTATCATTGGTGTATTTAATAGGAAAGATGAAGGGGTAGGAAAAATAAGCATCTGCTTCTTATTTACCCCAAACATGCTATGAAACATTTTGTTGTTGAGTTATTGTTTTTGTTCCGTTTTTATTTTAATGTTCGAAATGAAGTTCTCATTCATTCATTCAACTATCAAAACAGTGAGGTGGTTTTAGTCGGGCCTTTCAGGGCAGAGGCATATCTTAGGTCTAATCGTTTTGCCCAGCCTGTCGTAGGGTTTTGAGTTTTTCTGGCACCCGTAACAGCAAGATGGTGGAAAATGATGTCGAGGTGAGGCTCATGTTTTGTAAAACAAATGTGAATTTTTTAATCTATGAGTATTATAAAGAGTTTGTAGCATAGTTCATGTAATCTTGCTTATTATTGAAATCCATTTTTATGTTTTAAAGAATAACGTTTTCTACCACCAGGGTGCACTAAATACCGACTGTCCATTTAGGGCACCAGTGTCAAAATCCTGGCCCGCGGGCCACGTCCGGCCCGACGTGTAATCATATCCGTCCTGCAAGATCATATGACATTATTGTTATTATGATATATATTATGGCTTTTTCTATGAGTACCTATGGCTCAGAGACAAATTTAATTGCATGCAAATTTTCTCCATCTCGTTCAAAACTTGAGCCATTGATCCTGTTCAGTGCACGCAAAGCCAAACCAAAGCTGAATTACAGAGTAGTACTTTTCAGAATATATAGGGCACGTTTTCACTATAATTTACAGTCAAGGTGTCGCACAAAAACAACTCGTTTTGGCTGTACAACGCTAAAGAATTCTTTATATAAAAGCTCTCTATATAATCTGTGTTTAGTGTTCAAATACCTTTTGATTAATCCACAGAACAAATTGTAAATACGCCAAAACACCGGAAGAGAACTTAGTTATTTGATTGGGTGAGTCGGAGGGATGGGTGGAGCGATGCAAAAAGTGCAAGCACTCCCTCCCATCTCTCGCCCTACTCCGTCTGCGCCAAAGGTAAGCACATCAGGCTCCCTGTTCTCAGAATGTTGTGACGTTTTTACAAAATAATTTGTGCAGCATTTTCCTATTTCTACTTTTGACAGGAGATATATTAAGGAGAGCAAAATCTTTTGGGATATTTAAGTTTTATTTAATATATACGTTGACATAGGAGCAAAGGAATTTGAATATTATTTTATGTTAAGTTGTTTAAGTTAACAAGATATTTTTATTTACAGCAAAATAATAAATACTGTATAAGTGATTTAAGGTTTATATTTAATATTTTTGTCTGTTTTTATTCATATTTATGTTCCAAAAACATTCAGTTTAAGTGTGTTCAATAAATGTTTATCCTGGTTGGCCCGCGACCTTAAGTGTGTTTTGAATTTTGGCCCCTTGTGCAATTGAGTTTGACATCCCTAATTTAGGGTAAGGTTCTTCACAAAATAAAGACAGCTTTTTGTCCTATGGTGCATTTTCAATCCCTTGAAGGTTCTCCAACTTGAAACGAAATGCGGTGATGCAGCACCTGAGGTGGAATGATGTCAAAGAGGTCGCCCGCTAGCGCGTACTCCTGCGCAAAGACGTAGTACTCGTCCGTCTCGAAGGCAATGCCGAACATGTTGATGATGAAAGGGCAAGGGGATAAGTAGAGCGAGATGCTGTACTCTCGCAGGAAAGACTTCAGCTTGGTCGTCTTCTTCTTCAAGAACTTCAGGGCCATTTTGGTGCCTTAAAAGTGAGAACAACAATAATGCCATCGAACCTTTCCGAGTAGTCCCGGTCTCATCCTTGGTTTCTCACCTCTGATCTTGTGTATGACCAGGTCCACCTTGCCGTAGGTCCCTTTGCCCAGCTCACGCATGACTTCATAATACTTGTTAACTTCCAGCTTCTCCAGGTTCTGGGCTGCGATCAGCTGGAGCTCGTCCAGGATGTCCATGTTGGAACGCGAAGTCAACGGGGAAGAACTCATGCCGAAGACTGAGGGAGAGGGCCGAAGGAAGGACGGAGACCGAGCGGCGCAGCTGATGTTACTGGAAAAAGAAAGTTCGGGTTAGGATTTTTCATAAGGAATTGGTCCAGTATGAGATTTGAGGTTGATGAAAAGGGGCTAACGGATGACATGTATGAGAGAGGCATCAAGATTATCTTTAGACGAAGCCTGACTTAAGTTTGAAGTGGAGTAGTAAGTGGCTCTAAGGTGGAGGACCGCTTTTCTAAGTCAATGATGACACGTTGTGAAGAACAGAGTATCTTTAGACCGAGCCTGACTTAAGCCGGTAGAGTGGAGTAGTGGGTGGATGCATGGGGCAGGAGGAGATGGCAAAGGCGGATTAAAAATTAAAACTCCACCCAGGAGATTCGATCCCATGACCTCAGAACGGTGCCGCACACGCGCTAACCACTGCCCCCACCATACTGCCCTCATATAAACATGTTTTTTTTTTTAATACTCCTTGGTAAAACATTTTTTATTTATTTTACATTTGCCCACCATCTTGCTGCTACGAGCGCCAAAGACCTTTCAAAAGTCTGGGCAAAAAATGAGAAGAAAAATGTGCGCTTTGAGTAGTTGGTATTCCTGTGGTTTTTAGCCCTTGTTTTTGGTTGCAATAGATAGATAGATAGATAGATAGATACTTTGTTCATCCCCGAAGGGAAATTCACATTTCCAGCAGCATCCCTGAGCTGAGAACAATCGAAAATAACACGGGAGCTGCTGGAGTGGCTGCCATTCGTGACGGCGCCGGAAGAAAAGATTCAATTTATACAGCGACATCTAGAGGTCAAACAATACACACTGTCCTTCAAGAAAGAATTCCTTACTAAAATTGCTAAATATTTTTATTTATAGTACAGATTGGTAATTGGTTACGTGTTCCCTTCGTATTTTTTATTTTATAATAATCACAAAAATGTTTCCATGGTTATCAGGTTTTTGCTTTTCCCTTTAGCATCACTTCAAGTCTTGGAACTAAACGTAAGGTTGGACAATAAAAAAACCCAGCTCAACCCAACCTGCGGGCATTGAAGCCCGAACCTGACAATTTAAATTTATTTGAGGGACCGAGCGCTAAGCTAACTCGAATTTTCATATTTTGTAAGGATGTTTTTTGTGAGGAGGAGGGCTTCTCTCTTACTGACTTTTTTTCAATAATACTACAACTGCTGGATAATTTAAAAAGAAAAAAGTCAGGGAGAGAGAAGCCTAGACCTAAAATAATCAAGGCCTGGACGGAATTTCTGCTTGAGGTCAGGCTTGGGCTTAAACTTGAATCTCTACTTGGGACACATAGTGAATAAATACAGTACAAAAGATACAACATTGTATCACCAACTTGCAAAGTCACCCAATATTCTGGACTGAATGTTGAAAAAAGGCATTGTGGGAAGTAGTTCAGCCAATAGCATTGTTGGTGTTACATGATGCTGTGATGCAAAGCGTCATCAGACCAGCTTCCACTTGCGAGGACTGACATGCTATTAAAAGGACATTGTGTGTAATCTAGTAGAAAACATTAAAATAATATTGATTGGTTCCAGATCAGGTAGTGGTGTCATAATAGTCTGAAAAAATAGTCTGTGTAATAACCTGTGAAGCCCTTTGAGACTCTTTGTGATTAAGGGCTATACAAATAGAAATGACTTGACATTTTTGATAACTTCGGCCTGAAGGATTTTATACATTTGACTACAAAGGATTTTATACGATTGAATACAAGTTACATTTATTGAGTGCAATGAAGATTTTGACTGAGTAGGCTTTAGTTCAATGACGGTCACGCCGTTCCAAATGCAGAATATTTCGACTGGGGAATTTTGATAACGGGACTCTTGACGGAGGACGGCAGGCGATGTTTTGAGAACAAGGCCCTGATGACGTAGAAACGCTCGGTGTTGTTTTTGAGTTTTCCAGATATCGCGACGCCCAGGTTGGGCTTCATTGGCATGCCCATGGGAGGAGCCAGCACACCATCTCGCGAAGAGGCGTGGGCCGAGAGGAAAAAGGCTGGGAGACTTCAGTAAAGGCTTGCCAGAGACTCCAACCACACTAATTTGGCTATTTCGGCCATTTTCGATGGAGTACACTTAGTTAAATTGCTAATGAAATTAAATCTGCCCCCGAGTGAAAATGTCTGCTTTTCTTGTTCATCTTTTCCTTCAAGAAACGAGTGAAAACGTAAGGCGGGGGACTCCGTATCCTGGGGATCTGCTGTACTTAACCGTAAGCCCTTATTCTTCATAAGCTACTCTGGAGAGTCAATGTCCTGTCACATTGTCCCAGTACTTGAGAAACCTTCACTCTTTTACTGCTTAGCTAGCTTCTTGCATTCACTCAATTCTGCCCTCCACTCTCCCTTTTAGAGAGAATGGTTCAACAGAAATCTCATCCTCCTCACAATGGGACATTGTAGCGTGACGAATGAACAAAGCTCCGGCGACCTCCAAGCTGGTGTCACCTTGCACAGGAAATCCATCGACGGGGAACTTGCACGAGTGCATCCAAGTTGAAAACTGGTGAGCGCGTCAGGCTGGGATACTCTTTTCACACTTTTAAATGATCAATTCGGATACCTGGTGACCTCAGCCAATGGAATGGAATTGGCTTTGTTGTCATTGATATCAACATTGTGAAGCATTGTGATGTATGGATCACGATTGGACACGGCACTCCAGCGATAAAGACTAACAGGAAAAATAGGCAAAAATTCACGGAGCGCTTAGCAAATTACAGCTGAATTAAAACGGTCAAAATTTATTAACTATATCTTAGGAAATAAAGTACTACTACAAAAAAGTATTTTTGGGTGCCAACTTTATCCCTGTTTGTGTTTACAACAAAAATACTACAGAATAACTACAAAATGACCTCATATTAGTTTTCTTTCATTCCGAAAAGAAAAATAACACTGTACTAATACTACTAGAGTAATACTATTATACAAAAATCCTACTTCAGAAATACTACAAAAATACCACTACAGTAATATTACGAGAGAAATATTACAAAAATACTGATGTTAAAAATCCCTATGAAAGCATGGTTAAAGGTAATGATCGTATGATATTGCTGATTATATCGATTAGCGATGCTCAAAACGTTGATATTCCACTTTTGCATAGTAACAATTTTAAAGGGAAGTATTTAAAAAAAACATGTATTGATTTATTGATAATGTAATCTATTACAGAGGCATCATGGAGAAAGACTTCATATAATCACTTTGGAAACATTTCAAATGAATCTAAATTATTATCTACGATTGTTTATGTTTCCAGTAGGATGCTTGAAGTGACAAATAGTATAAAGAAGGGGGCAAACAATAGAGCAGGGGTGTCAAAGATGCGGCCCGCGGGCCGGATCAGGCCCAATAAGGGATTCAATCCGGCCTGAGAGACAATGCTCAGAGAAGCGCGAGAGAAAAATGAGCTGCAGGTTGACACATGTCCACTTGATGTTGACAAAGACGCTGTACTTGTATTTCTTTCTCTCTCTCTCTCCTCCCTTTTTCTGTCTTTCTCTATTTCACTCTCTGTGTCTCTTTTTTTTCTCTTTCTTTGTTCCTCTTTGTGTCTTTCCCACTGTGTGTCTCTTTACTTTTTTCTGCTCCCTCTTCCATTTTTCCTTTTCTCTTCTCTCTCTCTCGCTTTCACCTTCTCTCTTTTTCCTCTTTTCTCTCCTATGTTTCTCTTTGGATCACTTTCTTTCTCTTTCCTTCTCTTACTATTTCTCTTTTTAAATCTTGTTTCTCATGTTCTCTCTCTCTCTTCTCTCTCTTTCTCTTTCTCTCCCTTCCTCTCTTTCTTTGTTCTACCCTCTTTTTTTCCCTCCCTCTCTTTCTAGTATTCCTTTCTCTATATTTTTCTTTCTCTCTAATCTACTAGTCCGGCTCCCGAGAGAATGTTCGCTCTATCGTGTGGCCCCCGAGTTAAAATGAGTTCGACACCCCTGCAATAGAGTATCAATATCTTGTCAATGTCATCGATTTCCCATATTCTCAGAGGCAATACGGGGAAAGACGAAAATAATGTCAACATTTTGCGAACAAATTTCTAAAGTAATCCGATTACACTGAGAATATAGATACGTACACGAGAGTTAAAAGGAATTAACGTTTTAACGTATTATTTTGTCTATCTACATGTGTAGTTGAGTCTTTTTTTTTTTCAATTTTAAAACGTTTTTTTCCGTATTATTTCATGATTATTTATTGCCCAACTTTGCATTTATCGAGTCGGGTTTCAAATATACTCCGTAGAGTGTTCATTTATTGTCAATTTGATTCATTTAATCTATTTGGAGTTAACGCAGGGAACGACAAACATAATTATAAACGTTAATTTAATAGTCTTATCTTGAGAAGGTATTCGCCGATAAAGCCTTTTTAACGTCAAATCAGCAGTACGCCGTTAGAACAGCGCTCTCTAGCGATTTTGGGCGGTACCGCACCATAAGTGGCGTGTCTGTGTCAGCTATGACTCATCACGCCAGGGCCGACGTACGATTCCATTTGCGCATGCGTCAACCTTGTGATAACGCGATTGATCGTTTTGAAAAAATTTTTTGATTAATTGCGTTTTTTTCCTGATTATATGGATGTTTAATACTGGTTTTTTAATACTGAAACGAGTACTCTTGACGTGCTGATACCAGTGATACTTTTGATAGTTCCAATTAAGACCACAATTGTCTTTTTTGTTGAATTAAATGAATGCTCGATGCTGTTTCTGATACTGGAATGAGTACTTGATTTGCTGATACCCAGTAACGATACCGGTGATATTTTTGATAGCTAAAACTAAGACCGATCGATTGTTTCTTTGTGACAACAAAAAGCGATATGTGTGTTCGATACTATATATTTTTACACTAAAATGAATACTCGTGAGGTGCTGATACCGGTAACGATACCAGTGATATTTTTGATGGTTAAAATCAAGTCCGCACGATTATTTCTTTGTGACTACAAAAAGAGATATGCAAGTTCAAAATTATTTTTCTTTTTAATACTAGAATGATTACTCTTGAGGGCCTGATACCGAGTCATGATACCAGTGAGATTTTTTTATGGTTTAAATCAAGATCGAAATCGTGATTGTTTTTTGCGTTGTGATTATGAAATAGGATAAACGTATTCAGTTAAATGGATGCTCGATGCTGTTTTTGATACTGGAATGAGCACACTTGATTTGCTGATACCCAGTAACGATACCGGTGATATTTTTGATAGTTAAAACCAAGACCAATCGATTGTTTCTTTGTGACTACAGAAAGAGATGTATGTTCGATACTATATTTTTTTATATGCAAAATTGAATACTCATGAGGTGTGCTGATACTGAGTAACGATACCAGTGATATTTTTGATGGTTGAAATCAGGACCGAGAATTTTTTTTCCCTTGTGATTATGAAACAAGATAAACGTATTTAGTTACATGGATGCTCAATGCTATTTTTGACTCTGGAATGAGCACACTTAAGTTGCTGATACCAAGTAACGATACCGGTGATATTTTTGAAAGTTAAAACCAAGACTGAACAATTGTGTCTTTGCGACTGTAAAAAAGAGATATGCATGTTCGATAGTATTTTTTTTGACACAAAAATTAGTCCTCCATTTTCAAGTTACTGATACCAGTGATATTTTGATACTTAAATTACAGACACACAAATTGTTGCATTTACTTGTGATTCCAAAATATATTTTTTTCAAATTAGGATATGTATGTTCACTGCTATTTTTTTGATACTAAACTGAGCACTCAACTATTGAGTTGTTGATACCAAGTAACGATGCCTGTGATATTTTTAAAACTTAAAAACAAGAGTGACAACTGAATTGTTTTTCTTGATGATTCCGAAAATATATATAATGAGAAGGTCGAGTGATCGACACAAATTTTTGGTATTAAAATGAAAACTCTTAAGTTGATGATACCAGGTACCGATACCAATGATATTATGATACCGAAAATCCAGACTGTCAAATCAATTGCATTTCTTTGTGACTAAAAAAAAAGAAATATCAAAATATGGACGTTTGATACTACTTTTAATACCAAAATGAGGATTCTGTAGTTTCTGATACCAAGCCCTTATACCAATGATACTTTTGATAGTTAAAATTAAAGTTTGACAAATAAATTTGTGAATCCAAATATAAAATTATTAAGATGCATACAGATGTTCGATACTACTTTTCAAATGAATAAATATCAAGATGTGACTGTTCGATACCATTTCTATACCAAAAGGAGTACTCTTGAGTTGTTTGTATCAGATACCGATGCCGGTGATATTTAAAGTCAATACCAGCAAATTGTGTTTCTTTGTGACCACAAAAAATGGGGAAACAAAATCAAATAAATGGATGTTCGATACTATTTTACGATACTGAGCAATCAATTCTTGATTTGTTGATACCAAGTACCAATGATATATGTATAGATGGATGTTCAATACCATTTTTTGATACTGTAATGAATATTCAACTCTTGAATTGCTGATAACGAGTATCGATGCGATGCCAGTCATATTTTTGATAATTTAAAATCAAGACTGACAAATAATTGATACCAAGTCCTGATACCAATGATATTTTTTATAGTTAATATTAAAGTTAGACAAATTGTGTTTATGAATGCAGATACGAAAAAATATCAATATATATGTATAATATATACATGTTCGATACTATTTTTCGATATCAAAATGAGTACTCCTCTCGAAATGCTGATTCCAAATACCGATACCAGTGATATTTTTGACAGTCAGACTTAAAGATCGACAAACTAATAACAACATATTCAAATATTTTGAATATTTATTTTTCCCTGAAAGTGAAATTTAAAAAAAAATACTATCTTTCGATACCTAAACGAGTACTCAACTCTTGAGTTGCTGGTATCAATATCAGCGATAGTTGTTAAAATTGAGACCAACAAATTAATAAATTACAGAAATTCTAAATGAGTTTGTATCACGGAAAGTGATACAAACTAGGTTAATTCATCGAGAAACTTTTTGGATTGAAAAAAATGTGCAGTCAATTCTTTGGTTGCTAACACAAAGTAACGATACCAATTATATTGTTGATATCTAAAATCAAGGCCAATCAAGTTACACAAAATGAGATACTCTACTATTTTATAATAAATTAGTAGTCAAATCTTGTGTTGCTGACACGAATATGCCATGGTTTGGGGCTGTATGCAACGATACCAATGATGAATGTTTTGATAGCTAAATTCGAGACCAATCGAGATACTGTACTATTTTTGATACTAAATGAGTAGGCAACTATTGGGTTGCTGACACCGAGTAACGATACCAATGATATTTTTGATAGCTAAAATCGAGATCAATTAAGTTAATAAACAACACAAAATGAGATACTATTTTTGATACTAAATGAGTAGGCAACAATACCAATGATATATTTCAAAGCTAATATCAAGACCAATCAAGTTACTAAACACAAAACGAAAATAACTGTGATACTGTATTATTTTTGATACTAAATGAGTAGGCAACTCTTAGGTTACTGACACTGAGTAACGATACCAATAATATTTTTGATATCTAAAATCAAGACTAACCAAGTTACTAAACAACACAAAATGAAACAAAATGAGATACTATTTTTAATACTAAATTAGTAGATAACTCTTGGGTTGCTGACACGAGTAACGATACCAATGATATATTTGATATCTTAAATCGAGACCAATCAAGTTACTAAACACAAAATGAGATACTTTGCAATTTTTTATGTTAAACGAGTAGTCAACTCTTGGGTTGCTGACACCAAACAACGATACCAATGATATTTTTATAGCTAAAACCAAGTTACTAAACACTGAGATACTTTACTATTTTTGATACTAAATGAGTAGTTAACTCTTGGGTTGCTGACACTGAGCAACTATACCAATGATATCTTTGATAGCTAAAATCAAGAACAACCAAGATACTAAACATCATAACAGGAAAGAAAATGAGATACTATTGTTGATACTAAAATTACTCAACTCTTGGGTTGCTTATACCAAATTCCAACTCCAGTACTATTTTTGATACTTAAAATCAAGACCGACAAATTCATAAACAACTTCAAATACTCTCCCTCGAAATTGATTAAAAGGAGATACTAGTTTTTGATACTAGATGGGATACTCAACCGCTGATACCAAGTAGTAATACTTCAAATTAAAACCAAGAGCGACAAATGAATCAACAATGCAAACGTTCCTTCAAAATAAAACAAAACTGAATTTCCAGGTTCCATTTCCCACTACCGGTTACGATAGCCTCGAGTAACGATACCATAAATGATTTATTTCAGATAATCGAATGTGAAAAAATGTCCAAATAGGGAACCCTACCGAGTTATGATACCAGTGATATTTTTATGTTTTAAACCAAGACCGAAATTGTGATTGTTTTTTCCATTGTGATTATGAAACATGATAAAAATATATGCTCAATGCTATTTTTGATACCGGATTGAGTACACTTGAGTTGCTGATACCAAGTAACGATACCGGTGATATTTTTGAAAGTTAAATCCAAGACTGAACTATTGTGTCTTTGGGACTGTAAAAAAAAGAAATATGCATGTTCGGTATTATTTTTTTGATACTAAAACAAGTCCTCAATTTTCAAGTTACTGATACCAGTGATATTTTGATACTTAAATTCCAGACAGACAAATTATTGCATTTTCTTGGGATTCCAAAATATATACTTTTAAATATTAAGATATGGATGTACACTGCTATTTCTTTAGTACTAAAGTACTCAACTCTGTTGTTGATACCAAGTAGCGATGTCTGTGATATTTTTAAAACTTGAATTGTATTTCTTGGTGATTCCGAAAATATATATATTAAGAAGGTCGGATGATCATTACAAATTTTTGATAGTAAAATGAAAACTCAGTTGATGATAGCAAGTACCGATACCAGTGATATGATACCGAAAATCCAGACCGCCAAATTAGATTAAATTAAAACCAAGAGCGACGAATGAATCAACAATGCAAACGTTCCTTCAAAATAAAACGAAACTGAATTCCCAGGTTCCATTTCCCACTACCAGTTACGATAGCCGCGAGTACCGATACCAAAAATGATTTTTCAAATAATCATGGTGTTTTCAATGCACCAATCAATGTGCTTCGTGTATTTGTGTATTATCTCTAGCAATTTTGCTCCGAATGTGAAAAAATGTCCAAATAGGGAACCCTACCGAGTTATGATACCAGTGATATTTTTATGTTTTAAATCAAGACTGAAATTGTGATTGTTTTTTCCATTGTGATTATGGAACATGATAAAAATATATGCTCAATGCTATTTTTGATACTGGATTAAGTACACTTGAGTTGCTGATACCAAGTAACGATACCAGTGATATGATACCGAAAATCCACACCGCCAAATTAGATTAAATACTCAACTGCTGATACCAAGTAAATATACTTCAAATTAAAACTAAGAGCGACCATGGAAACGTTCCTTCAAAATGAAACGAAACGGAATTTACGATAGCCGCGAGTAACGATACCAAAAATGATTTTTCAAATAATCATGGTGTTTTCAATGCACCAATCAATTTGCTTTGCATATTTGTGTATTATCTCTAGCTATTTTGCTCCCAATTCGAAAAAATGTCCTAATAGGGAACCCTACTCGTTCCCTTCCTCCAACACAGCTGCAGCAAATGCATCGCCCGCGATATCGTTCAGCGAGTCATCTGACCGATGGTATCGGTCTAGGTGCGCTCCTTTCTATCCTCCTCCTTTGTTTCCCCCCTCGTCCCAATTTGCTCTCCCCCACCTGCAGTGGAGGAAACCCGGATGAATGACACTCGCGTGCACGCGCACACAATGGCGCAGCTTAACACCTGGGAAAAAATGGGGGGAACACTCGCTCGCTCAAAACCTAAGAGACGGGAAGGATGCTGCATGATGGCACTTCCTCCGACAGCCCTGATGCCGATCATCGAGCGCTCACCTTGGGCGAAATGAGGGGTCCGCCCCCGGGCTGGCGCTGCGTCCCGGCGCCTCCTGAAGAAAGCGGGCGTCGGCGAAGAGGGCGCATGCTCCAAAACGATAGCGGCGAAATGCTGGATGCTCGGCGGGCGCGTCTCCCCGGGGCGTCCGTCCGTCCTATTGTCTCCGCATCGCTCCGTCGTCCTCCCGGAGGCGGGGCGGTTCGCCGAAGCGCGTCAGTCGATTGGGGGGATGCGGCGAGGAAGCCCCGCCCGGTGGCTTCGGCGCTAGCCAATGAAAAACGGAGCGAGGCGGATGGCGACGCCTACTCCCTGTCTCCGTATAGAAACAAGGCAGGCGGCTGTCGCGCCATCTATTCATCTTGCGGCGTATAAGGCGACAATACTCGAGTTCATTGACCTTATGTTTACCTTTTCGTATTGTAAACTACTTACTCTATAGCAGGGGTGTCAAACTCGTTTTGGCTGGGGGCCACAAATGCTATTAAAAAATCTCACGGGGGCCGGACTAGTAAGTTTAAGAGAGAGAGGGAGGAAAAGACAGAGAAAGAGAGGGAGGGAAATAGAGATATGAATATGGAGAGAAAAAGAAAGTGAAAAAATAGAAAGATAAAAAGAATAAGAGAAGTGAAACGACCGAAAGAAAAAGTCAGCAGGAGAAAAAGAGAAAAAGTGAGGTGAGAGAGAGAGAAAGGGAAAGAAAGAGAATTAAAGTTTAAATTAGAGGGAGAAAATAGAAAGAGAGCAAGACATGGAAAAAGAAAGAGTGAGAGAAAAAGAGAGCGATAAACAGAGAGACAGTGATAGAAAAAGAGAGAGCAGAAAAGAGATATGAATATAGAGAGAAAAAGAAAGTGAAAAAAGAGAAAGATAAAAAGAATAAGAAGTGAAACGACAGAAAAAGTCAGCAGAAGAAAAAGAGAGGTTAAGGAGAGAGAGAGAGGTCGTAAAGGGGAAAGAAAGAAAAAAATAGAAAGAGAATTAAAGTGTAAATTGGAGATAGAAAATAGAAAGAGAGCAAGGCAGAGAAATGGAGAAAAGAGAGAGTGAACAGGAGAAAGAAAAAGAGGGAGAAATAAATAAAAAAGAAGTGAGTCAGAGAGAAATGGAGAAATACTACCACAATTGTTTTGCAAGCGTTAACTGGCTTTGGTGACATCCGGTGGAAATATTTAAAACTACATCTCATTTTCCTCTTGTGCTTCTCTCACTGTTGTTTTGCAGGCCGGATTTAAACCATTGGTGGGCTTGATTTGGCCCGCGGGCCGCCTGTTTGATATTTGTGCTCTATGGCAATCAGTAAGCGTCTTTTTTCATTTACTAAGGAAATGAAGCCCCACGAAGCACCTGTGTTAGGTTTGGAGGCCTCTAGAGGGCGCTCTAGGTGCAAAGTTTTATTGCGAGTATTGTAAAATCGCCTGAATAAAATCAGCGTTTAAGGAAGGGGTGTCAAACTCATTTTAACACAGGGGCCGGACTGGTAGATTAGTGAGAAAGGAAAAAGAAGAGAAAGAAATAAGCGAAAGGGAGGGAGAGAAAAGTAGAGAAGGGTGGGACAAAAAAAGAGAGAGAAAGAGTGTGTGAGAAACAAAAGAAATGAGAGAAATAGTGAGAGGGTCAGGGGAAGAGAAAGAGAACGAAATCCAAAGAGAAAGAGAAGGGGGGAGAGGAGAGAGCAAAAGAGAGAAAGAGGGACAGAGAGAGTGAGAGAAGTGGAGAAAGAGAGCAAAACAGAGAAAGAGGAACAAAGAGAGAGACATAGAGAAATGGAGAGAGAGCAAAAGAGGAAGAGAGAGATGGAGAGTGAGAGAAAAAGAAGAGAGAGAGAGGGAAAGAAGCACGAGTAATGTTTGTGAGAGGCACCTTGGCTTTGGCAACATCAAGTGGACATATTTCAACCTGAAGCTCGTTTTTCTCTTGCGCTTCTCTGAGCGCTGTCTCGTGGGCCGGATTCAATCCCTTGGGGGGGCCTGATCCAGCCCGCGGGCCACCTGTTTTGACACCCCTGGTTTAACTGGACTCTTTTGGGTATTTTATTAACAATTTCTTGTGTTTTTGTTTCAGTACTAGACACGTGTTTGATAAAACATTATCAAATCGCCTAGAAAATCCCAATGAACTATCACCGGTGGGCTACTTTCAGAAGCAGTCCGTGGACTACAATTCAGGTGGGTCCTGCACTATGGTTGATTTATACAATATACAGTATGTTGCAAAAGTGAGTACACCCTTCACAGTTCTGCAGAGATTTCATTATGTGTAAGACAATGGCTTACTGGAAAGATATCCTGTGGTCTGATGAGACAAAGATGAATTCATTTTTGCTCAGATGGTGTGAAGCATGTGTGGTGGCAACCAGGTGAGGAGTACAAACATGTTTGTCAAGCATGGTGTTGGGAATATCATGATTTGGGGCTGCATGAGTGCATTTGGAGTTGGGGTGTTGCATTTTAGTAAGGGAAACACAAACTTAAGCATGGAATGTGGAATCCTGGAGCAAAGAACGATCCCCTCCCTCCAAAAACTGGGTCTCAGGGGAATGTTCCAGCCTGATAATGACCCCAAATACACTTCCAAGACAACTAAGGCTTTTCTAAATAAGCTAAGTGTAAAGGAGATGGACTGGCCAAGCATTCCTTCAGATCCAAACCCAAGAGAACATCTTTGGGCATCCTCAAGCGGAAAGTGGAGAAGCACAAGACCCTCAATATCCCCCAGCTCAGTCATGTTATCATGGAGGAGTGAAATAGCATTCCAGTGACAATTCGTGGCGCTCTGGTAAGATCAATGGCCAGGATTAAAGTGATTCAGCAAAATCATATGAGGCGCACAAAATATTGAACTTGAGGAACTTGTACTTTAGAGTGCACTCACTTTTGTTACCAGGGGCTTAGCTACTAATGGCTATATCAGCCGTTTGTCTGAAAGTGATGTTCCATTCAACATTATTATGAAATCTCTGCAAAAATTGAGGGATGTACTCACTTTTGTGACATACTGTATATGTTGAGGAAATTAACTCAGTCCAGACAGTTATGAAACAGATTAATCACATTAATGGAATACTGTAATCCTTTGTTTTTTTGCAGTTAATCTGGACCTAGAACCCCCCGCGCTATGCGTATATAAATGATTTTTTTTTTTTTTTTTTAAGGGCCTTACACAAGTGAACCATTTGATATTAATTCAAATAGGTTTTGCAGCCTTGAAAAGAATTGTTGATTCAGGGTTGTCCTCCTTCAAGAACCAGATTTAAATATACTTTGTATATTTAGTATTTGCCTCACTTTTTTCTGTTTCAAAGCTTTTTTCAAATAAAAGGTCCGGGGAGCCACCAGGGTGGCGCTATAGAGCTCTAGAGCTGCAGGTTGCTCACCCCTCGATCAGTTGATACAATATTGATGCACTTTCAAAGCCAATTTTCTCATTTCTGCAGTACCCTGCTTCTTGGTCTCTTGACCTGTCCTCTTTGGTGCACTGCGATGATGCTTCTCATGACAACGCCGTACAAACTCATGCCAGCTGCCGTTAGCCACGAGGGAAGAAGAAATGCAGCGGCAGAGCGAAGCCTTCAGAGCAGGTGCGTCGGCGTCATTTTTAAGCAGACTTGGTGAAACATGGCAACAATTTAAAGCATTTACAAGCACTTCACCTAAAATTCAGGCACTTTTTAACGCTTGAAGCATTTTCAAGGGTTTCAAGCACTCGTGCGAACCCTACATCGTGAGAATCGGCTCATCTCAGTAAAAATCACTTTATCTGTCAGTGAGCATCTCGTCAGGCTGAGCATGACTGCCGGTGTTTTAAGAAAAAAAAAAAAACACAGTACGCGTAGTGACACGGAAACGGTTTTATCCAACAAGGTGTACAGATTGAAAAGCCGTGATTCGACACCCCATAAATCGACTCGTAAAAAAAGAAAACCTAGTTACATTATTTAAAAAAAGGAATGTCTCAGGTAAAAAAAACACGCAGCAGAATAAAATTACCCTATTTTCTGGACTATAAGGTGCACTTTAAAACCCCAAACTGTTCAGAAATTTTACCCAGTCCCCCGTATATACCGCAGAATCCGGTGAAAAAATAATCATCACCGGCCCTGAAACGCAACAGGATTCGATCCCGGGTCATGGCGGCGAAGGTGCCGACACTTACCACTAGACCGCCAGCGGTACAGATGACATATGAAAAGGCATCGGTGCAACAATATGATACTCATTTTTGCTCACTGGGCCAGAAACACTGATTTACTCAGAGCATTTTGGTTAGTCTTGCCAATTCTTTACACGAGTGTCAATAGACACAAAACAAAGTATTTTAACTAGCTACATACATATTAAAATGCAATGGGCTCGACGCATGAGAAGTAGAGTGACTGTTTGAACCGGAATGCACTATGCAAATCAGTGAGTGAGAATAGTGAGCTACGCTCTAGAATTGTTTCATATGGGGCGGCAGTAGCTCAGGAGGTAGAGCGATCGTTTTAGGATTAAGGGATCCCAGTTCGAATCCCGGCTTGTCCGTGTTACATGTCGAAGTGTCCTTGGGTAAGACACTGAACCCCTAATACCCCCAATAAGCAGGTTAGCGCCTTACATGGCTGCACAGATTACGGCCGCTATTGGGAAATGTGAAGCACAATGTCAAGCGCTTTGGGAAGTCATTGACTTGAAAAGCGCTATATAAAAGCAGATCATTTCATATGACATCCTGGTGGTAAAGTGTCGGCACCCACGCCGCCGCGACACGCGTTCGATACCCGTTCCATACAATGATTTGCATTTTTAATCGGCGACACTTATCAGCTCAACGATTTGGTTTGGATATCAGTGCAAAATAAATGGAGCTTAGACGAAAAGAAAGAGCTGGAGTCTCTTGGTGTGCAGATGTTGCGCCAGGTCTCGAACCCGGCACAAGCGCGCCTTCTGAGCGTCTCCGGCGCCGTACACGCGGAACAAGTGGTAGCGCTCTTTCATGCCGAGCGCAAACTTCAGCTCGTTGGTGGACATGAGCAGGAAGAAGCGTTCGCTCTTGCAGGTGGACTTGACTTCCACGTAGACCTCCCGCCGCTCGCCTTCCGGCCCGAAGCTCAGTTCGAAGTCGTACGGGTTCCCGCTCTCGCCCCCGGCGTTGCACCATCGCACCCGGGTGGGCCGGTCCGGGTCGGCGCCGTCCCTCCATTGGCAGAGGAAGGAGTTGACCAGCAGCTCCCCCCATTGCCCGACGGCACTCAGGTCTCTGTGCTCGTCGCTTAGCGCCACCTGGGTGGGGAGATAACGGTGGGTGACTTCAATGTTCTATGAAAGACTCCCCCAGGATAAGGCGTCCCCACCTTAAGTCTATTTTACGTTACCATGTGGATTAAGATGTTTACCCCACAATTCAGCATCAACAACAAATTACGTATCATCGTATATAAAAAACCAGTGTTGGGAACATTACTTCAAAAAAAGTAATTGGTTCCAGTTACTCACTACTTTTCCCCCAAAAGTAACAGTAACTGAATTACTTTGTAATAAAAGTAACTCGTTACCAGGGAAAGTAAGTTGTGTATTTTGAAGAATTTGAGATTTTACGGGAAGTATTTGACCCAGTTGAGTAAAGAGCAGTTAGTTGCCTTATGGAACCTTGTAATATTTATTGAGCCTCACCAGCAACAGATTTATCCTACACTTGAAGTGCAATCAAAAAAAGGAACAATATAATAAAATAACAAACAGCATGTACATCGACACGCACAAAAACATACATGAACACGTAAAGAAACGTACGAAAACACGCACGAAAACGTCTGTAAACACACACAAAAACATGCAGAAAAATGTATGTAAGCATGCAAAATAACATATGTACACATAAAAACGTACGTAAACACATCCCAAAACGTTAGTAAAAACACAAGAAAACGTATGTATACATGCCCAAAAACAGTCGTAAACATGCATAATAACGTATGTAAACACGCACAAAAACGGATGTTTACACGCCCCAAAACAGACGTGAACATGCATAAAAACGTACGGAAACACGTGCCAAAACGTATGTATACACGCCCAAAAACAGACATACACATGCATAATAACGTACGTGAACATGTACGAAAACACTCACAAAAACGTATGTAAACACGCACAAAATCATGCGTAAACATGCAAAAAAAATTACGGAATTATGCAAAAAATGTATGTAAGCATGCCCAATAACATTTGTATACGTATGAAAACGTACGTAAACACGCAGAAAAACCTAAGTAAACACACATGAAAATGTATGTATACACGCCCAAAAAAACGACGTAAACGTGCATAACGTAGGTGAAAACGTACAAAAACATAAACTTTCAGAAAAGCAAATGTATGTAAGCATGCAAAAACGTAGGTAACACCGCACAAAAATGTTCGTTAAAACATACGGCAAGGCACACAAAAAAGTGAGTAAACACACACACAAAACATATGTAAATGCGCCCAAAAACCTTAAGTAAACACTCATGAAAACGTATGTATGTACACGCCCCAAAACAGACGTAAACGTACGTAAACACACACAAAAACATACGTAAACTTGCAGAAAAGCAAACGTATGTAAGCATACAAAAACATATGTTAACACATAAAACGTACGGAAAGGCACACAAACGCGAGTAAACACACACAGAAAAAACATATGTAAACACGCATGAAAACGTATGTAAGCATGCATAATAACGTACGTAAACACGCCCAAAAACAGACGTAAACGTGCATAAAACATGGAAAGACGTACGGTAAGGCACACCAAAAAAACGTACGTAAACTAAACATATGTAAACACATTAAACATATATACACAAAAATATACAAGACTGCAAACTTCTCATCCCACGACTTCCTCCTTCAGTTCCCTCCTCGCCCTAAGCTCACCCACTTCAAAACCTGCCACTCCAACCATTTTATTAAAGGTACTCCCAAATCTCCCTTTCAAGTTTCTCACCACCCCTAGAAGTTTCTCTTCTCAGCAATCAGGTCTCACACATCCTTCTCCCTCGTAAAGTCTTTCATTTCTGTTAAATAAACACGTCCCTTGTATTCGGTCTTCCTGTTGCCCTGCATTTGGGTCCGTCTGACACCTCATGTCACTCCATTGGTAAATAAAATGTACTTTTTTCCTTTATATATTTGTATTTAATAATATAAATGTAGTACTTACAATATATATTTTTGTTACTCATATTTAAGTAGTATAGATTATTTGAATGATTGTTTTATCTGGGGACCTGAGAGTTTGGGAAAATGTCACCTTTCGAGCTCCCCCCTCGGAATGGAATAACCTCGTATCCCGGGGGTTTAGTGTGTAAACATTTGAAAACGATCCGTAAGCAAAAAACAAGTTTGCGTCTAAGAGGCGGAGGAAATAACGATGCACCGACCGTGTTTGGTTTTTGGCAGGTGAGGTCCAAGTCCTCGATGGTGGCCTGGGGTGTGTCGAATGAAGAAAAGTCCAAGTTGAGAAGGGACCTCCGAGTCTCCGCCTCCTCCCCCTCTTCCTCTGCTGCCACGCCTTTGAAGACACTCGTCAGCACGATGGGCTCCGGCACGCCTCTGCAAAAGACGGGATATCGATCGGAGTCGGGGGCCAGGATTTTGGAGGATATCGAGCTGGCGTACAGATCATCCGGATCGGTCGGCCCGGTATCCTCGAAGCGCTCTTCTCTCGTCTCCTTTCTCGCCTCCTGGTGGACGGAGGTGGGCGTCGCGCCGGGTTGCCGGTACTCTGCACGAAAACGAAAAGTCGATATAGAGGTCGGATAGCTTTGCTTTGTTTTAATGCGATCGATAATTGAAAAAAACACGCAGGGTTGGGTAGGGTTACTTTAACTGGATTACTTTCAATTGCTTTTGGATGACTCCAATACCAAATATGCTAATTAAAGACAAAAGAAACTAAATATGAATAAAATGATGTTTAAAAACTAAGTGAGTAAAGTCAGCCAAGATTCTGAACTGAATGTTGAGAAAGGCATTGTGGGAAGTAGTTCAGCCAATAGCATGTACTATTTTCTTTTTCCTTGATTTGGATCGCAGCTTTTTGTTCACATTTTCCCCCACCTTGTAGTAATGATATACTTAAAGGAGATATATTCATTATAGACGTCCTTGGCATTAACTCATGCACTGAAATTGACGGACATATACGTCAATGGCAGCGAATGAGTTGTATGGAATACATAACTGCATCCTGTTTTCTGATCGTCTACATGCGTTAATGCATGTTTTGTGTTCGAATACATTTTTCAAATGTTTGAAAATCAAAAATCAAACCAAGTTCTTGGGCTCATTTTACTATTATCGGTTTAAGAATTGATTTTTCTTAAGACGTATTTCTCATAATAAGGCATCATCTGCTTTAAGTTGGACAAAATTGCGGAGGATTTTATTTAATTGGATGTCAAATTAGAAAATAATATTACTTAAATAAGGCGGAACGGAACAGTGCTGAAGTCATGGGTTCAAATCCAGCTACCAGCCTTCCTGTGTGGGTTTCCTCCCACATTCCAAAAACATGCATGTCGGGTTAATTGTCTCGAGTTGTGAATGAGGGAGTTGTCTGTCTCTATGTGCCCTGTGATGAATGGGATGTGCTCCAGCACCCCCGTGACCCTACTGAGGATAAGTGGTGCAGATAATGGCTGGATATCTAAAATTACTAAATTCTTACTAGAAATAAGCGAGTATTGATACAGATTTTTTTGTTGTCTAACCTGCAGGATGAGTTGCTCCCGAAGCAGCAGCCACGTCACGCGGGCCATCATTTCTCGGAGGTCTCGGTCTCTCGGCCGCACTCTCGCCGGCAATCTCGGTTGTTTTATCAGCCTCCACGTTGCCGCTTTGCTGTTTTGGCAGAGCAAAATGGTCGCCGCGGTCGGCGGGGAGATTTTCTGCCGGGTTTCTATCTTTGGGCGCCGCCGGCGGCGGCCACATCTTCAAAGCGGCTTCGACCGCCGCTTCATCGCCCCGGACGTTCCCTGAAAGACGAAAAAGCGGGAGCGTGTTGTCGGATCTTAATAACGGGGGAAAGACCACTAGAAGCGTACCGGAATTTTGCGTTCCAGAGCTGATGACGGAAGCTCGCGGAGGCCAGGAGATCAACGTGCTTTCTCCATCTTGTTGTTCAAGGCGAGGTGGGAGAAACGGGGTACTCGTGGGATATGGAACTATAGGTGGGGGTGCTGCGAAGAAAATGAACACAATTTGCTTATGTTGATTAACATATTGACCCTTTTACATATTCCCCGAAGCTATGAGTGCCATGACCAACGGCAAAAGCACCCTAGTGGACAGCAGTTGAATGGGACCAAATACAGTAACCACGACAGCAGGGTTCCTAAAGCTTAAAGCAAGGTAAATTCAAGATTTTTTAATGCCTTTTGGATTTTTTTTAATGCCAATTGCGGACTTATTTGTAGAATAATAAATTCAATGCCTTTTAAGACCTTTCAAGGATCCGCAGGAATCCTTGACAGAAGAATATAACCAGGACTTTTTACCATGTTGATTCCTTTCTGCGCAGTGTAGTGGGCTGTGCGAACCGGCAAGTTTCTAAGCCAGGGTTAGGGAACCTATAGCTCTTTTCATGAGTACATATGGCTCCGAAATAAAATGTAACTATTGCACATCTCTCTGTTGCGTTCCAAAGTCAAGTGACTTCATCCTGATTTTGGTCCATATAAAGCCGAAGCAACTTAATGCAGAAGTTCGATAAGAAACCATTTACACTGATAAATAAAAACGCCGGCTACAAAGAGCCCGAGGTATCCACTCTTTTGTAAACTTTTAGATTTGCGCCGGCGTATGGGGATACTCCATTTTAAACATCGTGGTACAGATCATGTGGACTGCAGTAAAGTAGACTGGACGATTTGGTTAGATCTTTAGATTATGTCAGGGGGAAGAATGTTTGGGTCTTTAGCTAGCCCTGCTAATGCTATACTCAGTTTGTCTAAATCAGGGGTCAGGAACCTTTTTGACCCAAAGAGCCATGAAAGCAAAAAATGTTTTAAAAATAAATTGAGAGAGCCACATCATATATTTTCAGACAAAATTGAAAAAACTGCCATACACGCTCTCTAGACAAAAGCTATTTCTTCAGCACATTTTATTTCACTATGTGTCATTTGATGATTTAATCAAATGTATGAAATGATAATCATGCCAAATCCTGTGTCCCAAATCAATGTAAATATGCCATTTACAATTTGTCTTCCACCTTCAGTTAAGAGTGTTTTTTTCCATGAAATTTGTCCTTCATACCGGTTTCAAAACAATGTGCATGCAAAGTTCTTTTGTAAAAATGTCACAAATTACAGCAAACGATAAGCATATCGTCATATTCACTTTCGGTGTAGACTGCACTGAGCGAGAGAGAGAAGCAAGTGCCTTGCGCTGTGTGCAGGGATCCGCCCACCTGTACTGCTCACCCAATCAAAGTCGTTTGCCAGCATTTTTATTTATCAGTTGAAATGGTTTCTTATCGAACTTCTGCATTGAGTTGCTTCTGCTTTATATGGACCAAAATCGGGATGAAATCACTTGATGTGCAATAGTTACATTTTATTTCGGAGCCATATGTACTCATGAAATGAGCCATATATGGCTCCCGAGCCATAGGTTCCCTACCCCTGGTCTAAATAGTGCTCTATGTACTTTTGGACTCGGTGACCCACCTCATCCGACAACTGTATATTATTCTTTGACTAGGCATTGCCAATGGTGTTGAATAGTATCACTTTGGTTTGTTTACTGGCCTCACCCACGAGGAGTACCGGCGATGTCACGTTTAGGTTGCGAATGTGAAAAGTGTCAATACAAAAACTCGGGTGGCTTTGATGAAAAACTGACAAGACCTGCCCGGCACTCGCTATCAAAGAGGAGGATACGCCGTTGACACGCGCTGAAACAACCCAGCCGCATGTTGTCAGAATGTAATTTCACGCTCCAGTTACCGTGCGAGCGATCCGGGACGATTCCAACGCCTCACAACGGGGGACCGCCTTTTCGGCAACTTCTAAATTGAACCGGGATGATTAATTCATTTGAAGAAACGCAGGAATGCAAGGGTGTTTGCGTATTTCAAGTACTTTTTTCTAAAGTGAGTACAAATTTTTATTTAACGAGGTATATTGTCTACCATTTGTTAGATAAGACACATTTGCTCTTTTTAATCATATAGAAATAAGAGGGCTGCACAGTTCTGGGGTCATTGGTTCAAATCCATTTGCCAGACTTCCTGTGCGTACTTTGCATGTACTCCCTGGTTTCCTCCCCCTAAACAAGCATGTCAGGTTCATTGACCGGTCCAAATTATCCCTAGGTGTGAATGAGCGAGTGATTTATCTGTCCCTGGCTGGCACCCAGTTCAGGGTGTCCACTGCCCGTAGATAGCTGGGATGGGCTCCAGCACCCGCATGACCCTACTGAGGATAGGCCATACCTGTCAACCTGTACGTTTTTGCCGTACAAAGTACGTTTATTATGCATTTTAAGACGCGTACGACGTACAAGAAAATCTGTACGGAAAAACGCAAATTTTTCAATGACGGGTACCATCCGGTATACACCGGCTATCACGAAACGGCAAATCAGTCAAGACAAACGAGTTCGCCGCGGTAGCCTCTCGCAATGACCGAACCCGAATTAAAACGCCGTAAGTCATTCTGATCTGAAAACAGGCGGGGTTGATTGAGTAAATTCGAAATACATGTGGTCTTAAAAAACATCGGATTTCATGTGGTAGTTGTGTCGTGAAAGGAAGTCCGTCTCTTTTTAGAGGACCGGCGTTTTCGGCTAAACTCATTAAAGAGAGCCGACTCTCAAACGGCTCACTTGCTTTGATGCATTATATTACGAATTATGATGTTGTATAAAGAAGTTAAGAAAAAAAAGAAGTATAAATGGAGAAAATGAAAAAAGACAGGTTTGTGGTTATCCCTTCAATCAGTATATTACCAACAATAATTGAATGCAGAAAATGAATTCATAATTTGAATAAGGAAATGTATGATTCTACTTAATTATATTTGCATGTATTTTTTCCTTCTACAGTGAACGTCCAAGCTACTTCATTTTTGAACTTTTTTTATAATAAAGCTCACTCATGTCCAGCAACTCAGTATCTCACGACAAAATGTTAATTAACAATATATATGATATAACGAAACACATGTACAATATAACATGTTAAACTACATAGCGTAAATTCCGGACTATAAGCCGCTACTTCCCAAACCTTCAACCCCGCGGCTTATTCAGTGATGCGGCCAATTTATGTAATTTTTCTAACAGCCGCCAGCGGCGCTCAAGTTCAAAAGGTAAGATTTAGACCGGTGGAATATATGCGCCGAGGAAGACTGCCACTTCTTAGTGCACAAATTAAATTAGCGTAGAAATATCCTCACCATGCAAATTGCAAAAAGAAAAGCACATGACGCAATTTTCAAGCTAAACGCAATCGAGCAGTCCGATAAAGAAGGAAACGGAGCTACTGCACATAAGCTTCACTTTGCGAGCGTGTTGCTAGCGTGTTTTTGAATACGGGAGCGTGGGACCACGTCTATATGACATAGTCTCTTTCCCATACTGGGGAAGACGAGGACGGTTTATTGTGATTACTACAAGTGCGGTATGTTTTTTTAACAGTCGTTTACTGTGCTGCGAGTGTGTTGCTAATAGCGTTTTGCTACCCTTCACAGGCACGGTGTACCGTCTTTCTTTGTAAATATGTGTAACCCATGTATAATATGTATTTGCACCTGTATATTTTTGTAATGTATTTATTTGAGACACTTATTCTGATATGTTTTGCCAATTAAAAAAGAGGGGCGGAGCAAACGCCGGCTGATGGGAAGTGGGGTAAAGGTGAGTGAGACCTGTTGTCGCGGCGGACAATAGTGGATATATATTTTTCCCACCCTTACCTTTGGAAATATACACTTTTTTCCTTGGATTACTTTCAACGGGACCTGGACTCTGCAGGTCTGCATCAAACCTTAAGTACCGACATCATTTTCCGTTGATTTTGCCGGATGAGATTTTTGGACTGTGTACTTCAATGAAGGACATTTAGTTTCAACCGCACGACTTGAAGTCGGGTCTGGATAAATTTAATGTTTGTGTTACAATTCTTTAACGTGGGCGCATGCGGCTTTTATACAGGTGCGGCTTGTGTATGTACGAAATCGGTTTTCCTCTGAAAATGAGGTGGGTGCGGCTTATAATCAGGTGTGCTCTATAGTCTGGAATTTACGGTAAATAAACACGTTTGCAAAAAAATATGGTGTAAGATTATTTTGTATTTTGTAAGGGCATGGAGCCCTGGAGGTTGACAGGTATGATAAGCGGTGAAGGTAATGGATGCATAGATAGAAATAGGAAAAGCTATGCACCTTTTGTATTAAATGTGTTTTTCACCTAGAATAATTGATGTAATTGTTTACAGGATATTTACACATTCAGTGCCATTGACGGTTATAGAGGTCTTTAGCATCGACTTATTCACTGAAATAACAGACATACACATCAATGGCAGTGAATGTGTTAAATATCTTACATGACTGCATCCACCGTTTGTGTTCAAATGTTTACGATAGTGAGTTGAAAATGAATCTGAAGCTATTTTGGTCTGTCTTTTTTTTGACATTAGGGATTTTGGACCCAAGAAACGATCGTGTCTGAATGACTCAACCTGAAACAAAGGCTCGGGGTAATAAAAGCGACAAATGGAAGCTCTCTTACGTCTTTGCGGGGCGGGCTCGAGGTGAGGCGGCTCCGGGACCTCCCACGGCTCCTGCTCTTCAGGCAAGTCTTGGACGTCCTCCTTGGCTAAGAACCTCTTCAGGGCCGCCGGGTCCTATGTGGGTTACAAATCGACATCGTTAGCACCCATCTTCTCTACTGGCGTACTTCACTCCGGCATATACTCTTCCGATTCCAGAGCAGAGACTTACGGGGAGGGAGGCAATGAGGCCGTTGAGGAAATTCATCAGCTCTTTTCTGTGTCCACTCTCGGAGCAGAACAGTTTGACCAGCTCCCTAAATTCAAAAAACATGAAATGAAATGATCTGCATTTCTATAGCGCTTTTCAAGTCAATGACTTCCCAAAGCGCTTTACATTGTGCTTCACATTTCCCAATAGCGGCCGTGATCTGTGCAGCCATGTAAGGCGCTAACCTGCTTATTGGGGGTAATTGGGGGTTCAATGTCTTACCCAAGGACACTTCGACATGTAACACGGACAAGCCGGGATTCGAACTGATCCCTTAATCCTAAAACGATCGCTCTACCTCCTGAGCTACTGCCGCCCCCAAAACATCAGAAAAACAGAAGCAAGTTTGACTCTGGAGGAAAATTTGGTCTCTTGGGGAGCACCCACGACTTTTCTAATATGAATGGGGGCTGAGCATGCTAATGGTTATTTTGTTTTAATTCATGAGAACTTGAATCTGAATTGGCAGTGGTGTCCAAACTATGGCCACTCAGGGCCCAGCACTCATTTCTAAGTGGAAGAGACTCCAGATGAGATCAGTTTCTAATGTGTTGTCTTTTTCATACCAGGGTCGCCCCTTAGGAACACCTAGTTAGCCTGCGGACTGGTTTTGAAATCAGCTCACAAGTTATGGGTAAGGGAATTCTTCCCCTTGACATATTCTCAGATCTCACCAAATCGTCCAGTCTACCTGACTTTAGTCCACACGATCTGTACCACTAAGTTTTAAATGGAGTATCCCCATACACCAGCGCTAATGTAAAAGTTTACCAAAGTCTGGATGCCTGGCATGAGAAATCATTGACATAAGAATCTTCAAATACAGGACCACTTCTTCCAGTTATTGTTTAAATTAGCCGATAATTATTTTATGCAAATTACTCAGTGCCTTTATACAAGGCAAATGTTCTAGTTATTGACTAAGCCTATTTCAACCCTACCCAATATATCTTCTGATTTATTCGGGATTTAATTGTTGCAACTAAATGTTATTGCACTACTTTTCATTGCACTATTGTTACGATGCGCTATTTTTTCATTGCGTTATTATTAAAACCATGGCTCGTCTTTAAGCACTTTGTTTTAAATATTGTGCCTA
Source organism: Urocampus carinirostris (assembly GCF_059441175.1). Classification (NCBI taxonomy): domain Eukaryota; kingdom Metazoa; phylum Chordata; class Actinopteri; order Syngnathiformes; family Syngnathidae; genus Urocampus; species Urocampus carinirostris. The sequence continues at coordinate 18,711,440 of NC_142367.1, forward strand.
TTCATCCTGACAGTCTTATTTTTACCTTTAAATTGCAGATTTTCCCTGGAGTACTGTGTGTAATCTTGTTTCACTACGTGGATATCAATGAAAGAAAGGAATTGATTTCAAGAAAGAGAGAACGGATAAGTGCCTTTTCACTAATAAGTAACTCAAATATTGGTCTGAGCTTCAAAAAGGTTGGTCACCCGTTTTATACTCTCAGAGGAGAGTTAGAGGTAAAACAAAATGATGATTAAAGCTGGTGACTTATTGCTCCAGTTTTGATTAAGAAATGTGAGATGAGAACTGGCTAGTATGGTTCTAACTCTGGTTGCCCCTAAAAATGAATATTTCACTTTGGAGAGCCAAAGGCTAAACAATTAAAAAAAAACAGCCTGGCCCAAACCTGCAGATGTCCAGCCTGGCCGTCAAATGATCTTTTTGGATGTACAACTCTTTTTGGTCCTTCAGCAGACAGATGACATCTGTCGACTCCACCAATGCGTCTTGTTGGTTGTCCCAATCCAGTTGGTAGCAGAGATACAGTTTGCCCACCTGCGAATAACCCCCCACAATCTTCAGACCCAAACTCATTTCCTTTCGATTTCCACGTTTGGGGGTTTTGACTGACCTGCGCAAATGTCAGCCGCCTTATCTTTTCAGCGATGTTGTCCTGGATCAGCTGGGAATAAACATCTCTCATCTCCTCGTGGTGGAAGAGAAACTTCTGGACGTGGGGGATGAGCAAGCGGACCAAGGCCTGTATGGAGGGGCAGGGCCGCAAGCTCTCGGTGACTGCCTCGGTTTTGACGCACTGGGACAGAAGTCGGACGCCGCAGATGTTCATGAACGACCACCTGTCGGTCTCGCTGAACGTGGCGAGGGCTGCTTCGCTCTGCGCCGTCCTAGCTGCCAGTACAAACAAATCATAAGGAATATTTTAGATATGTGTAAAATTCTAATTTTGCAATCTTCACACGTATGAATGTGTGAGTCAAGTGCCTTCTAAGTCTCTAAAAGGCCTGTCTGTTATTGGTCAATGTTATATCGGATGCTGGTTTGCTATTGGTGTGCATCACACCAGCATGAAGTCAAGTCAATTCAAGTCATTTTTATTTGTAAAGCCCTTAATCACAAGAAGTCTCAAAAGGCTTTACAGACTACAATTACATCATCCCCTGATCTAAAACCTACATGAGCGCAAGGAAAAACTCAAAACCTCAGCAGTCGGAAAGTAAAGAAACCTTGAAAACGGGACCTCACATGAGGTAATCCCCGTTCTAGGATGATCAGGCTGCAATGCAAAGGCATCAACAAGACACAGACATTGTTAACATGAACTATAGGTCATTCATAAACTATGGAACGTAAGTTTTAAGCTTAGATTTAAACAGTTCCTCTGAGGCTACAGATCGAATCTCAGAGGGCAGAACTTTAAACAGCAACGGGGCATGTAGAACGCTCTCCAACCTGCAGATTTCTTCTTGGCTCTTGGGATCACTAATAGACCAGCATGCCGATATGCTTTCGGCAGAACTACTTCCTACAATGCGTTTTTTTTATTCAGTTCAGAATTTTGTGTGCTTCGCAAAGACTTGGGGAGTTATTGTGATACAATACTGTATTTTCTGCACCGTGTTAGCTACGGGTCCCAAGACTTGGAGTGATAATCAAGGGAGAAGCATCATCATAACCATGAAACAAAGTTTGCAATTATCAAGAAATGCAAAGAAGGCATCCGTATTGTTACTCTCGCTAAGGAATATGGCCGTGAACTTGTTTGCATCACAGCTGCATGAAGATGTTGATATGCTATTAGCTCCCTCCTCCCCAATGCTTTTCTCTCTTTTTATTCAGTTCAGAATCTCGTGTAGCAAGCATTAATTTGTTTAGCTATGGGTCCCAAGACTTGCAGTGATGCTATAGGGAGAAGCAAACGATGATAACCATGGATACAAACCTTGTGATTGATTAGAAATATAGAGAAGGAACACGCATAGTTACAATCGCTAATGATTATGGATGTAACCAATTGACGATTGGGACAATTATAAAGAATACATTTCAAGCAAAAAAGTTTGTTAATAATTCTCTCAAGTGGAAGTTTTAATTTCGATCTGCCATACCAGCTCGGTAGCCTAGATGGTAGGGCGCCCGCTTTGAGACTGGGAGGTCGCTGGTTCGAGCCTCGGCCGAGTCATACCTAAGACTTACAACATTGGTACTCATTGCCTCCCTGCTTGGCGCTCAGCATTAAGGGGTGGAGATGGTAGGGCGCCCGCTTTGAGACTGGGAGGTCGCTGGTTCGAGCCTCGGCCGAGTCATACCTAAGACTTACAACATTGGTACTCATTGCCTCCCTGACTCTCCTTCCAAACAATAATTTTCCTTCCTCCTCCATCCCTCTCACCGTCCATCTGCGCCTTCTGCTGACGACCACAAAGGTAAAAAAATCCTATTCATAATTCTTCTCTTTATCCTTTTTTTTTTAAACGTACGATTAGCCTGGGCTACATTTATGTTATTTGTGTCAAACATTCAGGGTGTTGGAACGGATTAAAACGATTTACATATTTGTAATGGGAAAAATGATTTCTGTGTTCGAACAAATCGCTTTTCGAACAGGGTTCTGGAACAGATTATGGTCGAGAACCAAGGTTCCACTGTACAGGGTGGAACCAAAGGGCAAATATTTGCTGGATAAAAGTCATCTGATTAAATTCACACAGATTTGTCAACTGTTTAAAGATAACCTTGAGTTACTCTTAGCAAACCATTTCGTTTGAGAGATTATGTCCTTGTTGTTTTGAAGTGAGATGTCACAAGATCTAGCAAATACCAAACAAAATATCAAAAACCTGACGGTAAACATTACCCGAAAATACGGCATTTTTCCTGGGTGTTTTTATCTTGTCTGCCGGCGGCAGGTCGAGAAGGCAGACTTCCTTCCGACCTTTAAAGATCTTCTCCAACTCCTTGCTGTCGGCGATCATGGGTTTGCGCGCCAAGCTCACCCAGGTTTTGTCCTTACTGGGGAAAACCCTCTTGTCGGACACCATCCCTAAATAGAAGGAAAACGCGGCACCGGCTTAAGTCAATTTGCTATTTCTGGTGAGGTGATGGCTCGACTCACCTTTCAAAGTAGAGCAGTAATTTCCATCGAGCACAAATTGAGGAGAGTCGTCGTGTTCACCAGACGTTTGAATTTTACACTTGTCCGCTGCCAGAAAAGAAACAGTTCTTGATGAGAGCCAAGGTGAATACCGTAAATTCCGGACTATAAGCCGCTACTTTTCCCCCAAACTTTCAACCCTGCGGCTTATTTAGTGATGCGGCCAATTTATGTCATTTTTGTAACGGCCGCCAGCGGCGCTCGAGTACAAAAGGTAAGATTTAGACCGGTGGAATATATGCGCCGAGGAAGACTGCAACTTCTTAGCTTGTGCACAATTAAATTAGCGTAGACATATCCTCATCATGCAAAATGCAAAAAGAAAGGCACATGACGCAACTTTCAAGCTAAACGCAATCGAGCAGTCCGATTAAGAAGGAAACCGAGCTACTACACGTAAACTTTACTTTGCGAGCGTGTTCTTAGCGTGTTTTTGAATAAGGGAGCGTAGGACGACGTCCATATGACAAAGTCTCTTTCCCATACTGAAGGAAGACGACTTTGATGACGTCAGTTATAAGGAGGAAGATGAGGACGGTTTACAGTGTTTTTTTTTTTCATGTACGGTGTATTTTTTTTAACAGACCCGTTTCCAGTGTCGCGAGCGTGTTGCTAGTAGCGTTTTGCTACCCTTCACAGGCACGGTTTGGGATGAAAGTTATAATATTATTATTAAAGCTTTGAAAACTCTCTCGGTGTACCGTCTTTCTTTGTAAATATGTGTAACCATGTATAATATGTATTTGCAACTGTATATTTTTGTAATGTATTTATTTTAGAAACTCATTCCGATATGGCTTGCACGAACAAATGAGAAAGAAGGGGCGGGGCAAACGCGGGCTGACGGGAAGTGGAGTAAAGGTGAGACGTGTTTGTGGACGCGGCCGACAATAGTGGATATATATTTTTCCCACCCTTACCTTTGGAAATATACACTTTTTTTCCTTGGATTACTTTCAACGGGCACCCGGACTCTGCAGGTCTGCATCAAATCTCAAGTACCGGTATTGTTTTCTGTTCATTTTGCCGGCTGTGATTTTTGGACTGTGTCGGGTATGGGTTAATTTTGTGTTTGTGTTGCATTTTTTTCAATGTGGGCGCTTGCGGCTAATATACAGGTGCGGCTTGTGTATGTACAAAATCGGTTTTCCTCCCGAAATGTGGTGGGTGCGGCTTATAATCAGGTGCGCTCTATAGTCCGGAATTTACGGTAATAAAAAAATTCCATCTACATGGGCTTACCCAGTGTGGCATAGAGGACCGAAACGTCTTGGAGCACTTCAGCTGTTGGGATGGGAGACGACAAAGCGATAACTTCCAAGAGCGCTACGTATTGCCTCATGTTGGGGGTGCCGTCCACATTCAGTAGCTTGTTGAAAAATCAAAACATCAGGTTAGGGATTTTATAACAGATATATTTAAACTAAGTGGTATAATATGATAGCCGGTGAAGAGCAGCTTACTCGGATGAAGAAGTCTTTCATGCCATCCAGTTTACCGTAAAAAGGAGCAAGGACTTTGGGTTCCTCCACGGGACTCCTGTCTTCGCGCACGAGCACTTTGTAGCGTTGGAACATGTGAGTAGGGTCACTCCAGCACACCTCCCTCAGGTGGTGGAAGCATCCCGAACACCAGTCGCTACTTTGCTCCCGGAAAGCAAAAAATAGGATTATAGGATTGAAAGAAATGAAAAATCAATGGTGTGAGTGAGGCACCTGCGCTGTTGCAGAGGGATGAAAACAGCAGGATTTTGCTGGAAAAGCGTCTTCAAGCTGCCTTGGGGACAGTTGGAGTGCAGGTAAGAGTAGACGTTGTGTATGTGCTGGACGGTGGAGGTGAAATTTGCCCCCTCGGGCATATTATCCAGGAAACTTTCTTGATCCGATGCAGGTTTGACGCACCACTCCTTCAGATAGCCAATAAGATCATCCACAGATACGTTTTTTCTTATTCCTGAAAGCGGAGAAAATGCATTTCAAGTGATGTCCTGGACTTTTCTTGACCTCTTTCTTACCCAGAGCTTGGCTGAAGTTGCTGGGGTCCATGTTCACGTAATTGACGTGCGTTCCAAGCAGGTCGCTGATTTCCGGAGTGTTCAGATAGACTGAGTTTGGACACAGATACAAGATCTCTGCGTTTTGGCTTTCATTAGGGCGGAAGGCTGGCATCCATTTCAGACGACACAGAAAATGATAGAAGGAAGACTTGGTGGTTATGATGGGCCGGCCGTCTCGGTCCAGCAGCTGCGCCGTCAGGTACTGAGAGTAGCAATGCCTGCAACCATTTAAATACTGAATAAAGCAGAAGCTCTGAGCTACTTCCTAGTTACCGATTAGCACAGTTTAAAAATAACTCCTCTTGTTATTACTATGTTGTTAAAATGTTATGATGATGTTGTTGGGGCGGCAGTAACTCAGGAGGTAGAGCGATCGTTTTAGGATTAAGGGATCCCAGTTCGAATCCCGGCTTGTCCGTGTTACATGCCGAAGTGTCCTTGGGTAAGACACTGAACCCCCAATACCCCCAATAAGCAGGTTAGCAGCCTTACATGGCTGCACAGATCATGGCCGCTATTGGGAAATGTGAAGCACAATGTAAAGCGCTTTGGGAAGTCATTGACTTAAAAAGCTCTATATAAATGCAGATCATTTCAATTTCATTTCATTTCATTTTATTTCATGTTGTTACCAGGTTGTAACTACCGTATTTTCTGCACTATAAGGCGCACCCCCAAAAAATAGTTTTTGGTCCTATATTTTCCATACATAAGGCGCACCGGATTATAAGGCGCTACAATAGGAACGTCGACAAAACAGTTCAGTCAAACTTATTACCCCCTTAACATTCCGAAAGCTCGCAAAAGCAAATACGTGAAACGCCGGTATATAAATCCCAGCATACACCGCGGACGACTTCGCCTTCGGGGGAAAATCTAGTCGGCGGCTGCTTATCTTAGTTGCAAGACTTTGCGACTTAATATTGATCCATATATAAGGCGCACTGTATTATAAGGCGCATGGTCAGCTTTTGAAAAAAATAAAGGCTTTTAGGTGCGCCTTATAGTGCGGAAAATACGGTAAATCTTTTTAGTGCAAACAAATAGAAATGTCATTGTGTTCACATTTTTAAGACTTTCCGAAAGTTGGATTTAAAACATTTTAATGAATTCAATGCCTTTTAAGACTTTCCACAGGAACCCTCTATAAGTTTACACAATCCGCTTGAGTGATGTTGTCGGCCACTTCGAAATACTCAATTGACAAAGCAGATAATTCTGCAGCGTGGCGCATTCAGACACAAATGCACCGAAAAGTTCATTTTTACGCTTTAGTGAAAACGGCTATCACGTGCATTTAACCAGTGGTGTAAATGCTAGCATGCATCACTAAAGCAAGCTTGCCCGCTTACGTCGAGTCGCTTCTAACGTATTGTGACAATACTTTTGCTGAAGCTGAAAACACAAATGAAATCATCTGCTCCTCATGGAGAGTGACACAATGTGCATTACCCCTTGTCCCAGTTGTTTTCCAGCAGACTTAACAAAGCCTTCCTCTGCGCCAAAAGGACAGGGGCTGTCAGTTGAGCAGTGGCCAGAGCATGAAACTCCTCGCAGGGGTAGTCATCCAGCACGCAGACCTCCCCGGGACTTTTGGGCCACGTGGTGCTCTCCACCGACCATGGGCTGGTGGTCTGCGAGTGCGAGCAACAAACAGAAACGGCGTTATTAAATGCGCAGTCGGAATTTGACATTCATCCATGAGGCAGGACAATAAATCGACAAACAATGAGCTGCGGTTAATGTCAAATCTAAAAGTGGCGACTGGAATTACAAGCTGCTGACACGTCTCTTTTGTCACCTGCTCTTCTTGCTTTGACTCAAAACAAGCTGGTGACCCCAAGATTTAGTGTACCGGACGTCTGTGAGATCAGAAATATTCTCATCAGCACGCGGGATGAGAATCTAAACGACACAGAGATAATCTTGTATTTTCAGGATTTGTCCACAACGGGATCGGAGGTGATCCACTCCTTAACAATGTAAACTTGTCAGACTGTGCACATATGAGGGTTGGGTAGGGTTACTTTAACTGGATTACCTTCAATTACTTTTGGATGACTCCAATACCAAATATGCTAATAAAAGACAAAAGAAACTAAATATGAATAAAATGATGACTCACAACACGTGCTAAGCTTTCTCTCCTGGCTTTGATCTCTTTGATCTCCGGCAAAACGAACATAAAATGCGACGGGAACAAAATGAAAATAAATCCAAACAGCTTGCCAACATCAATTTTGCTGTTCCATGTATTCCGTTACTCCCCAAGCCTGCACAAAATTTAGTCATTTTATTCATATTTAGTTTCTTTTGTCTTTTATTAACATATTTGGTATTGGAGTCATCCAAAAGTAATTGAAAGTAATCCAGTTAAAGTAACCCTACCCAACTCTGCACATATGAATATGCTAACTCACATAAAACAAACTGCTAGTTCATTATGCTGCTTGAATGACAGTCTTATTGTTATTTTTGGGTGGTTACTGATACAGCAGTGATTGGTGATAATTAAATTGGACCAAGAACCAATGCCGGATATTGTATAAACTGGCCTTATTATAAATTAGAGGTGCTAGCCACATCAGATGATTCCAATATAAACCTGGCCACCCTTTTTTGGTCCTTTCCCATCTAGGAATTTGAGACACACACGTCTGAGAGATACAATATGAATTTGACGCAACCGAAATTCCCCCACAAGGTCCTCCCTCACCAGTTCTTTTAATGTGAGCGTGCGTCTCTCTTTTCGGATGATGAGTCCATCGCTGACGCCGAGGCTGCCAAATAGCTGTCTCCAACCTGCCAGGTCGTTATCTGCTTGCAAGTAGCTCGGACTGAGCAGGATCCAGTTGTGACCTGCTCCGCGACAATAACACGATACGAATCCAAATGTACAATTCGATTGATTTAATAATATTGGAAGTGTCTAGCAAAATTCAAGTGCGAGTCTTGAGTGTGTACCGGGCAGCGTGTTAGACAGGTCAACGTTCCCATAGACTTCGGAGAAATGCACCCGGTTCTGGGCCGGGCACAGAAGGCCTCTGTTGGTGAGTACCGGTACTGCGACGTCAGCATACTCCTGGCTGGAGAGGCAGTGCCGCTTGATGAAAACCAAGTAAGTCACAACAACCGCCTCTGGTTTGGACTGCAAAAAGAAAAATTTCTTCAGGATTTTATTAACAACTTTAAGCTACAAACTATCTTCCACTCAGTCGCTTTACTTCCACATCCTCTCATATTTAGTAACCCTATAACTAGGGTTTGCGAGACCTTTCGGTCTCCTGACCCCCTTTCTTTATCTTGCTGTCTCTTAGGCAGAAGAGATAAAGAGGAGAGGATCCCCTGTCCCCTCGCTCCCTCCACTTTAGTCGCCTCTTACAACACCCAGCGGACCACGGTGGGAGAATTCTCACACCTCCCAGGGGGAGAGGGCCCCTTTTACTATCCTGTTGTAAAAGGATAGTAGGATGTTTGGACATGTTCTAAGGGATGGGCAGGGCACTTGTATGATGCAGCAGGGGTAAACCGGTTAAAGCTATCGGGCCCTGCTGTTAAACAGAAGAGTGTGTTGTGTCCCCCTTACCCGAGTGACATGGCCGCTTTTTCGTGTCCCGTATCATATGGAGGGACGAAAGCATGACCAACTTGGGTGCTGAGGTGCTCAACTTTTTTTGGTGTTTGGGCATTTGGGTTGGCCATGGTCAATTTCTTTGTGTTTTTTATTTGCTACATTTTCCCATTTTTATTTTCCTTGTTTTTGTTTGTCTGTTGGTCACCCCTCTCGAGGGAATGACCAGGGTAGATAGAATAAGCTACGAACACAACATCAAAATCGTCTACCTTCCATTTTTGGTTGTGCAAAGCAGGATAGATGTGCTGCTCCAGCAGCTCTCGTGGCTCAAGTTGATGGACTCCGAGTCTTATGAGCAGCTCGCGGACCTGCTGACTTTCCAAAGAGTCCACACAGTTTAGCAGGGACGGGTGAACGATGTTTACGTCGTCATACAGTAAAGACCAATCCCCTGTGGAAGAAAACAAAATTATCAAAGGAAAACTTATATTACATATGAACGGTGTGTGCTAATATTTTGTCTGGGTTGCCTTCTTAACGGCCTACAGTTGTACATTTTTGCATCTTATACAGTTGAGCAAGGTATGTCAGTCTGAGCCCAGCCAACTGTGAGTTGTCTCAAGCAATCAAAGATGAAAGCTGGATTTAGGACTCTTAAATGAAGCTGAGAAAGGAACCCCATTTTTTCACTCACCAAAAAGCAAATCTCTGAATAACACCCTGAACACGATTTCCTCAAAATACTTTGAATTTATCTGCCCAAACATTGTGACTTCTCCCAGCAGTGGCCTACATTCCAAGACAGGCACTTTGTCTCTGTCCTACTGAATATTTGAAAAGTATTTCCACGGTTGGCCGTGTTTTCTCAGCAATCACACTCATTTTGTCCACTCGACTTCCCTTCAACGCACAAGAGTTCAACATCCGAGCGAATGCTGAAACTCACTTCGCTCGCTGACCTGGAACGGAAACTTCACTCATATCATTACATGCCCATTGCCTTCTCCATCCATCATTCAAGGCTTGGTTTATTAATATAAGATAAGAAAAGACAAATCAAGAACATATCATAAAAGTGCTGCAGCTGGCAGTGCTGGTTTCGAGAGGCCAAAGAAACTCCTCTGCGATGTTTGTGACTCATAAGAAATACATGAGGTGAAGTCAAAATGGAAGAATGCTGCAAGGTTTATCTGAGTCAGACTTTCCAGGAATAAAATACGAAATCCATATTTAGACTGGATGACGCACAAGTCCATTGATAATTTTTACTTGACCTATTCTTGGAGGAGAACACTTTTTTTTCAGAAAAAGAAGGTGATCCATTTTAAGGTGATCCAAACTTAGATCTTTTGCAGGCGTAGAGATATTACCTGACTGAATGCAGAAACCCTCCTGCGACAGAAACTTCTCCCCCGTTTGCATTCTGTCTATAGACTTAAGTGACCTTTGTTATAACTGGTTGGGTTACTCGTGTTGAATGAATTACTGGCGCCGACTGGCAAAGTTTCCATTTCGATTAAATCAATGTGTTCTCGCCAGAGAGGGTCACCGATGGAAGGTGCAATATTATCCATATTGATTAACTGAAAAATCGATCATTTAAAACAAAAAATTAAATATGTTTAGAGTATTGATATGATCAATTCTAGACACAATATGAGGCTATGTAGAAATAATTCGGGTGGAAACCAGTGAGCACTACCTGCTGGCTCAATTGGTAACTGCCTAACTAGATTCAGAACCATATACCGTATTTTCTGCCCTATAGGGTGCACAGGATTATAAGGCGCACCTCCAAAAAAGACTTTTATCATATATTTTCCATACATAAGGCGCACCGGACTATAAGGCGCTACAGTAGGAACGTCAACAAAAAAGTCAGATAGGTCGGTCAAACTTGATAACCCCTCAACAATCCGACGGTCCGCCGGCATACTGTTGAGATGCAAATACAATTTTCAGACCTGGTGTCTGTACGATGTCACCAGTCACTGAAATACAGCATATATCAATGGAAAGCTTGGACTCTTGGGATTCAAGATAAGCTAACCATTTAAAATATACTCATCACAGAAACATCACGATCAGTCTAAAGCAAGATATCCAAAGACAACGTCTTGCAGCCGTCACAAGTAAAAAAAAAAATCAGCTGAAAATCATCTCTGCTTAGATGGACGTTGCTTGTTGCTAGCTGTGTGTTTAGCCCCATAATTCCCGTTTACAAATTAACTAACTAGTAAAGTTTTCTCTAGAGCGTAGACCAACCTAACTTGTGATCACCTCTCTTTCGGCCAATTGTATGCTTTGTTTTACCCTGCTATACAAGCCTGTAAATGCTAAAAAGGACCCGCCTCCTTTACTTCTGGATAATTTTAGCCAATAGTGACTGATTCAAATGATAACTGACACAATGGTTAGGAAATGAAACCCCGGTGTATTTATATTTTATATATATATATATATATATATATATATATACACACATATATATATATATATATCCCAGCATGCACCGCACACTACTTCTAGGGGGAAAATCGAGTCAGTGGCTGCTTACCGTGGTTGCGAGACCTGTTGCGACTCAATATTTATCCATATATAAGGTGCAACGTAATATAAGGCACATGGTCAGCTTTTGAAAAATTGAAGGCTTTTAGGTGCACCTTATAGTGCGGAAAATTGGCAAATATAATTTAAAGCAATTTTCTCAACACAGATTTGCCATTTTCTGCAAGGCATTTGTTTATACAAAATTACATAGCTAGTGGTCTGTCAGACATCGTCTGTGGTGAAAAAATATCAGAGGGATAAACCTTGGCAAAAAATATCCACAATTTTCAATGCACCAAAGAGCAAAAAGTAAACATATTTTGCAGCACTAATAAGATTGTGGCCCAAAATATAGTATTGTAAGAGTGACGCTAAACAAACATATGATAACTTCTAGTTCCATCTGCCCTAGCATCCATATAACCGAAGTGACCTTCTAATAATCAAGAGAAGTCCAGAGCTGCATAACCTCAGCTGGACGTTGACAGACATTACAGAAACCCCTGTGAACATATGTCCAAAGATAAACTTTTACCCTAGTGATGCAAAGGCTAAAAGTTAGAAAACCAGAGAACCTGCACATAATCTTCAACGTAAAAGCTCATCTGAAAAACTCTCTGAAAATAAATAATTTATACATAAGAACAAACACACTGCAAAAAAGTAAGATGTTACCATACCAGTTTGCGAGTCAGTTGTCTTACTTTTTCTCTCGCTTTGCTCCAATGGGAAGAAGACGCCATCGCCGTCCAGCGCCACCACACGTCCGTCAGCTAAAGGAATAATGGGGAGCGTTCGTAGAGAGTGCAAAATGTCGTTCCCGTCCCCGTAACCATGTTCAGCAGCCCGGAAGTTGCACACCAGGAGTCTGGCCAATTGCAGAAAGCCAGCTTCTACAAGAATGGGAGAGCTACTTTTAATATTGGAATATTTTTCATGAAAACTATAAACACACTAACTCGGACCTGTGTGGAAAATGTTTTCTTTCATCAGTTCCTTGACCATTGCCGTGGTTACGGCGGTGACGTCAGAGCCCCTCAGGTTCCGAACTCCCAAGTGGGAAAGGAGCGAGGAGGGTGGGGCAGGACTTAAACTAGGGTGCAGGTATGAGAGCAATAAATGCTTCTGTAGCTCCTCTTGGTTGATGACAGTGCGAATCACCGCATCCTTGCAAACTGCCACTTGGGATGGCAGCTTGTACACAACACGACCGTCTGCAAAACCAGAAAAGAAATGATAAAAAAGCAACAAACCAAATATATTTCATGGCTCGAACTACTCGTATAGAGATGAACGATGGTGCAATATCATTTTTCTGTATGTGTCCTTTAAATTAGAAATCCCTTTAGATGTATTTGAATGGGCCCCTGAATTTGCATTCCCAACCACAAGTACATCTGATTCCCACCTGAGCTGAGTGTAGGCAGAAAGGCCTTGCCCTTGAGCAACTGTATAATCTGACTGGCGACAGGTTTGAAGAAGTCCATCACCTCATCGGGCAGAGGGACGAACTGCAGGAACTGGCAGAGACCCCGAAGGCCCGTGAACTCGGGGAGATCCTACAAAAAGCAAAAATAACACAGAGAAAACGGGAAAATTACAATTTGACAGGTATTTTTCTAGAAATGCTTTTCAAGGCCTTACGTCGAAAGCTTTCATAGCCTGAAGGAAGAGTTGTGCAATCTCAGATCGGAGCCACTGGTTCCAGGGGCTGTCTCGGTCCACGTCCTCTCGAGAGGACGGGATGTCAAAGTCACCTGTAGGAAAACAATGAAAAAAATCCTTGCATATTTCTCACATTACTAAAATACAAGATCATTTTGGTTGACCCCCACCAAAAATAAATAAATACCTTGTACAATGAAGCGGAAGCCAAAACTACGAAGAGGCAGGTAAGCGAAGACGGGCTGCTTCTGGGGTTGGCCTATAACGTCACCACTGGACTCCTCACAGTTAAGTTGGAAGGCCAGGGCCAACTCAGTCGATTCCACGTTCTCTTTGAGCTTTACAGAAAACAATGGAGTATTAAGATCAATCCAGGTGCTAAGTGATCTCCAAAGGCATACCCCACACATCTGTGATTAATGTTCTGCCAAATACTATGTTATGAATGTTATCCTAATTCAAATTATTTGTTGAAAACTCTATCTGCCAATCACCATGTTGGGCTGCAGTGTCTTTTTGACGACCAGAAAGCGTTCAGTTCCGTCTGAGTGCTCAACCTCAAGCACGTTATGATTCAAGTCTTTACGTTTCATTGTAACAAGGCGGTTGTCAGGCTGCAGGATCAAACAGAGAGAGCAGAAAAGACTTGTAAAATAAAAAAGTAGAAGAACTGGTTAGATGCCGCAAACTGCATGCAAATACCTGATGATAGATGGTGATGAAACGTAGTCGGTGCAGAAACAGCAGCAGAGAAGGGTGCACATCATGGAAAAGGTTTCGTGTCTGTTGGCTCTCAGAACGAAGAGGAAGGCGGATCTTGGTTGTCCATCTGAGAATTCAAAAGAAGATGTTTTTTGCCACATCGATGGTCAAGTGCAGCCGGGAGGACCCGTTCGTACCTGTGTCCCGATAAGGCATTTAAGTCCAACGGGCTCTCGTCATCGGTCCAGTGGGGCAGGATGTAACCCATTGGGCCGCAGTTTTTGTCGAAAAACAAATGGAAGCCGTTGGAGTGGATCTCCGGACGGTCTGTGACCTTGAAGACCGACTTAAAGCCAATACCCTTTTGTCCTTTACAGATAAAAAGCAGTTATCATTATAGTCATTTAATACAGTTAAATAACAATAATCCATTCTATTTGGACAATGTAAACAATGCTAAACATTGGAAAACATTTCAAAGGATCACTTTTTTGCCTATAATGTATTTTCTTTTTAAACACAACGAATGCATACCTATGTATCCAAATTTGTGTTTGCCCTTGGTACTGCAACCGACATCACATATAGCCTTGATATTTGCCTCCTGGAAGCCGGTTTCATTATTGAGAACAGTGATGCAGTCCCTCTCGACCACAAAAGCCAGCGCAGGCACGACGTCAGACCCCAGCTCGTAATTGTTGTCATCGGCATTCTGCATAAAAGACGGTTAGAAACAGAGTTGAGGACTCTTGAGCACTTGCGTCTTCCTCTAAAAAATACATCCAACAGTTATCAATGTATGGATAGGACCTCTTAAGCAAAATGACTTGCCAAGAATATTTCATTGACATTATTTTAAAACGCTTTTATTTTAAATAAAATCAAACTAAAATGGGCGCTGATCAGTTGGTATGCATTGCTCTGCGAATACATCTACAAATGAAAAGTGTCATAGGGAGCAAAGACCTGAATGAGTTCCAAGACAAAATGAGTGTCTTTGCTGTAGAGCTCGGTGGAGAGACGGTCCAAGCTCCTGCCGAGTCGAGCCTGCTGGACTTGCATCAGATTCTGACCTTCGGTTGTCAGTTCCACGCCGATACCAAATTCTTTTTTTCTGTTGGGAAATGGAAAGATAGTTATTGCTGTTTGGCTTTTGCAAAGCAGAAGCTTTTTCTCACCTAATCTCATCAATGAGAGTTCTGTGGACATCAAAGGCCGGCACTGGTTGACGGTTGGCCATCTGGTATTGGTTGAAATCCACAAGTTCTGCCTGAGTCTCATTGCAGCTTTCTGACATCTCTTTTTCTGACTGTGACAAGAGCAGATGTTCATCTTCCGTTGATTCGTCTTCATGTTGGTCTCCATTACCTGCAGGCAAACCATTATGTGTTATAACTGCTGCAATTAAGTAGAGTTTGAAAACAATAAACACACATAAAAAAAAAAAAAAATCCATGTAATCTTGTCGCTTACTTTGATGAGGGCTGAGGTCAAGATGAGGAGTAAGCAGAGTTTTGTCTTCTAGATCCTCGTCGTCGCTCATGTTCACACCAGACATACTACTGCTCTCAGAATCCAATGCATCACACTAGAGTCAGGAAACAAAAACAACGTATAATAATTCTGCTACAGTTCATCAATTAAACAGTGTAGGCAGACTATTTCTGGTGCTCAAGATAATAATTTTAATCATCAAGGCGATGTTAAATTTATACTATGCATGTCAGACTGTGACATCTATAGCCGTCCATGCCAGTGTCTAACTTCAAAAAGATTGTATTAAGCCAAATGCATTGGTACATCCCCAAGCATTACACTATTTTAACAATCAGACTCACCTGGCCTTGAACTTGGGCCTGATGAGAAGGTGTAGAGTACAAACCACCATTTTGGATCTGTGGTGTTGTCAGCTTTTTTTGGTAATCCTTCAGCCACTCTGTGATGCCCAGGAGGATTCCCAGTCGATGCAAACAATTCAGCTGCCTTAAGTTCGACCGGGCCTCGGTGAGTAGCACCAGTTTGGACTTAGTTTGCCCCAAGACTTTTGAAAACGGCTCCAAAAAAACCTGTAGGTCACGTTGGTTTTAGAGGAGATACTGCATTTTCGACTTTCACTTTCTTAACTGTCATATATGTAAAAAAATAGACCAATGTAAATTAGAGATAATCACCGTAGGCAAATTTGTCAGTAATAATCATGAATTTAGCATATAGAGATGTCCTACATTGCACTTGTACAATTGAATGCAACTAACCTGCTGCAAAAGAGCCTGGCAGATTCGGGTTGGGATTCTAACCAAACAATCCAAAAGAAAATGAGCCACGGTGCTGTAACATGACATGTCCTCTTCAGATTGAGATAAATCTAAACACAAAAGTTATCTTTAGCGACACACTGTTGCCTTTTTAAACAGAGGACAACCAGGGCTGCAACCTTCTTTAGCCACCGCTGCAGCCAGGGAGTTCTGAATGTTATTAGCCAGGAGGGCCGTCGGCGCGTTTGCAATCCCGTCAGCAACGACAATGGACACCAGGTGTCCAGCGGTCCCAACGGGGTCTAGGATCGAGGCAGAATTGAAGAAATACTTGTCTCCCGTCTTTGATGTGATCCTGAGCAGCACGTTTGGTGCCACCTCCAAGGCTGCCAACTCTGTATTTGCTGTACACCAGAAAATGAAAGATAGTAGGTGATTGTTATACAAAACAACCACATGTAATATTCAACAAATTTCACTATCTATCTATCTACCCTGGCCAATCCCTCAAGAGGGGGGACCGACAGCAAGACAAACATACAAAAACAAAGAAAATAAAAAAGGGGAAAAGTAGCAAAAAACACACACACAAAAGTTTTTGGACCAAGGCCAACACAAATGCCCAAACACCCAAACAAGTTAGGCACCTCGGCACCCAAGTTGGTCATGCTTTCGTCCCTCCAGATGAAACGGGACACGAGAAAACGGCCATGTCACTCGGGTCAGGGTGACACAACACACTCTTCTGTTCAACAGCAGGGCCCGACAGCTTTCACCGGTTTACCCCTACCGCATCATACGGGTGCCCTGCCCATCCCTTAGAACGCGTCTAAACATCCCACTATCCTTTTATACCTCTTTACTCATTCCTATCACCAACAAGAGCTCTAGCTTCCACTATATTTATACCTCTTTCCTGCAGTGCACTCATAACACCATCCATCCACGTCAATCACAGCCTTCCTCTTGGTCTCCTTCCATTTACTTCTGCTCTGTAGATCCTCTTCAACATTCGCCCCTCATCCATCCTACTCATGTGTCCGAACCAACCGAGTAAAAATTTCACGGTACGGTAAATATTGTGGGGAGTTGGTCAATATTTAAAAAGATGTCATGTTCTCATATTGTTTTTTTTGTTAATTGGTTCAGTGCATAAAAGTCCATGTGGTTCACAGCTATGTTTTTGGCTGAAGTGGGCAAAAAGCGTACTTTATTGGAGATGTTCAAGATTATTTGCAGGAATCATACGTCCCAGAGTGTTTAAAACAATCTACATTCAAATTAAGATGTATTAATTAGACAAACAGGGAGATGGTGTGAATCTGCGGTAACTAACTTGCCTTTAAATAAAATGCTGCTAAAATATTACCCATTGACAGTTTTCTAATTTGTTGGTTTTTTTCATCTTATGATGTCCCAATATTGACATCTTTGTTACATACCTAGAAACACCTACCTGCATTTCTGTCAATAAAATCTTTTAGTGTGCCATGGAAAGGTTTAAAAATCAGCTCCCATTGACTCCATTGACTTAAATCCTCTAAAAGAGGACAAGAAAGCAAAGCAGCTACTGCCTGGACCGTGGACATCTCCCCCAGTCGACCCACCGCCTCACAATCGCTTTCGGCACTGTGGAGACAAAAGTCGCTGGTTATTCAAGTTTGTTTGCGTGGGTGGCATTGAAGACAATAAAGAAGCCTGACCTTAAACTTTCATGCCTGGAAAGCAATGTGGATTCATAAAAAACATGACTCAGTCCTCCACCAGCAAGTTGACTTTGGCATCTGACGAGTTTGGCCAGCATTTGGAGCGAGCCGTAGCCCAATTCCCGACTGTCCTGCACGCCATAGTGACACCGCAGTGCCAACTCCACATGGGAAAGCTGAAAAAAAAGGGTGAAATGCAAGATTTTAAAACAGCTTTCTCACATGTGTGATTTTACTGCAAAGTTTAATAATAATGTTGGCTTGATTATTGGAATTATATTTGGACTCACGTCATCTTGAGCACCAGTACTAGTCTGCCCACACTGTTTGATGAACTCAAATATGTCTTGTCTGGTGGGTCTAAAAAAGCTTCTTGAACAAGTCATGCCACTTCCCGTCAGAATCAAATTTGACCCGATCACTTCCTGCAACAGCTGCATATAAAAAGATAAACTTAATACTTAAATTTAACAGTTGGCATCAAAATACACACGCACCTGAATGTGCTTCACCAAGAACACCAAGAATCTGCCTTGACCCAAGGACTCAAAGTCTTTGACATTGAAATGCTTGATCAACTTCAACTCTAGGGAGGCGACGTCTGCCAAATTGGCGGCTGAGGTCAGGGAGGACAGCGAATCTTTGAGGTACTGCTTGACTTTGGCTAAAAGAAAATGCATAATGCAAGGACTTGACCAAAAATAGAAAAAAAATCATCCCCTCCTTTCTCCATCTTGGATCAATACCTTCACCGGGACTTGATATGGCATGTCTGTCGTCCACCGTGTCTGTTTTTTCAGAATTTTGAGCAGTTTTCTCCTTGGTCATTTGGTCAGGTGGGACATTCAGTGAGCCGCCGCAAATTGACGACTGAAAGAGAGCTGTTGCCAGCTTGTCGCCTGACACCTGAGCCAGGAATTTCCGAACATACTGCAACCAACAGAAGAACACAAGTAGCAAAAGACAGAAATAAGTGAAGTGTCACTAAGAGTCCTACTCTCTTACATCTCTGAGAGCAGAAAAAAACTCCAGAATGGGTAGAAAGCCAAAAAAACATAAGGATAAGCTATATTAATGAAATGGAACCTCTGCAACATGGGGCCTGTGGGCAACAGGTGGCCACCTAAGAACACATGAGTAGCTCAGCAGTGAAGGCTCATTGTGATTTCCTAGAATATTTGATTTCTTGCCTATTTTAGCTTATTTCAATCTTTCTAATAATAACATGATAAAAACAAAACAGCAGCATAGTAACCACATAGTAATAACATGATAAGTTGTCACTTTAGAAATGCATATCCAACTGGTAGACCTTTGCGCTAATGAAGAAAAGTTCAGAAAAAATGCTGAAACCTGGTATAAGGAGAATACAAATAGCATTAAACGTACCTGTAACATTACAGGACTGAAGAATTGTTCTGCATTATTGAAGACGTCCATTATCAATTCTGCAGCTGTCATAGAGACATATTTTCTACGTAGCTCCAAATTCCCTGCAGAGAGGATGCTTGTGGCTTTTAGTGGGTCCAATACGCTTTCCTTTAATTTAATAAAATGCGCCTGGGTCTCCTCCTCCAGCTCTTTCCGGATCTTTTCTTTGGCCTGGTCCAAAAGGCTATGCTCATTACGACACACTTTAGTCAATACCTAAATGAAAGAGAAATAATTTTCATCTACATGCTGTAACATTTAGATCACTTTTAGGAATTAAACATTTAAAAACAAAGTCCATAATGAATACTTACGGATATTGGAAGTCCAAGGCTATTTATCCTGATGCCCAGCTCGTAGGGAGATTGGTGGTTATAATGATCAGTGAGATTCTGCATAAACTCAGCCAGGTCTAATTTGGGCGTTTTTACCTTCCGCCTGAAATTGCGAAGTTGCTAGAAACAACAAATTAAGGAGACATCATAACCTGGAAAGTATAATGCAGCCTATCAGGCAGGCCCAGAATACATTGACCTAAAATCAACATAGTAGCAAAAGCTAATAGATGAATCAAAAATTCACCTTTAGGATGTCCACGGTTTCGATTTGAGGGATGTCATCGTCCTTTGTGTTGCTGTCAATCTTGAACATGCGGTGGATGATAGGCAGCTTGCAGAGGGGCCCCAGGTAGAGCTCTTCATAACGTTTCTTGTTTTTTAGCGCAGCCAACGTCTGTCCGAGCTCGTACAGGGTGCAGACGGCGGTCCCCACTTCCGTGGCCTGATAACGGACACAAAAGACAGAGCCTTTCAACACAAAGCATGGAAGTTGTGAACTGGGGGACGTGACTCCTAACCTGAACGAACAAGTTGATTTCTCTCAGCAAGTATTGAAGGTCGTGTAAGGCCGGAATGGTGCGTGGGTTGAGCTTCTCTGCTTCTTTCGAAGTAAGTTGCAATAAAAAGCATGCTCTTGACAGCACCTGAAACGAGTTTGAAGTGTATCTTGTCACCTACATATAAGGACTATTCACATGCAGATCTTCAGAAAAAAAATATTAACCCTCTCGAAATGGTATTATTTTAGCCATGATGCCAGCTATATGCAAATGCTGTAACTATCAATTGAATAATTTACATCAACAATTCTTTTTTTTTTATTATTATTTTGCTTTTCAGTGACATTATACTGTAGACCATCCATCCATTATCTGCACCGCTTATCCTCAGTAGGGTTGCGGGGGTGCTGGAGCCCATCCCAGCTATCTTCTGCCAGTGGGCAGGGGACACCCTGAACTTGTTGCCAGCCAATCACAGAGCGTAGACAGACAGCTCACTCGCTCATTTCTACCTAGGGACAATTTGGGCCGGCCAATCAACCTGACATGCATGTTTTTGGGATGTGGGAGGAAACCAGAGTGCTTGGAGGAAACCCACACAAGCACGGGGAGAATATGCAAACTCCACACTGGAAGGTTCGATCTCATGACCTCAGAACTGTGCTGCACATGCGCTTACCACTAAGCTGCCGTGTTGCCCTACTGTCGATCAGATCAGTAGTAGACAAATAAGGCCAACATACAGACTTTGAAGTAAATATTTTGTCACAGTCATGAAAAAAAAAAAATCATACCTCCAATTTTATTTTGGACGAAAAAACACTAGTATTTTTCACCATGAGATCAATAACACATTTAATATTGACATATTTAGAAACTGATCATATTTTAAATATTTATTTAACAATCGAGGTAGGAATTAGTCAGTGAACAAAGAAAACAAACAGGTAAATTTTACTTGACAGCAACAATTTGTTTTATCGAAATATTGGCCAACTCTTACCTGGGTCAATATTTTTAAGCACAAGGCCGTAGGGAAAAATTGATAGCTTTAGTGACCCTACATGGATTCCGCGAATGGAAATGACCTTAAAAACGCATAATAAGAAATCCCTAATATATAAAATAAAATTATATACGAGACCATGGCTTGCAATTACAAAAATAAACATACAAAAGTTTGGAAGGGGGAAAGTGCACGCACTCTCATTGATTATACTGGCCAGGCTTTTTGTTTGTTAAACTCTAAACTACGAGTCTCCAGTGTGGCGCCCACCTGAGTAACCCACAAATTGGTTTTGATAGTTAATCATGGTGATTTCCCAAGATATTTAAATTCTAACTGGCGTGATATTTAGTAGTTAAAAAAGCCTAATGTACCCTTGGTAATAACATTATTATGACATATTAACATGTTATTTAAGAAACGCTTATCCAACTGGTTGGTCTTTGCGCCAATCAGTAACAAAAAGTAGATCTTAACTTCAAACAGGCTTGTGATCCCTGCTCTAAACATTTCAATTCAATAACATATTTTGACAATCACCTTTTCTTTAGTGACCAGTTCCCCTTCTCCCGCCATGTCTCGTATCACGTCCGCCATCAAGCTGTTGACCAAGTCTGGGTTCAGATTTCGATTTCTCCTGGTCTGTGCTTGGTTGTCCTCCATGGCGTCCAAGGCGCGCATGTTATCACGATGGACCTCCCTTGCCTGAGCGTAAAATGACTCTCGAAAGACGGCGTGCTCTTTCCGACAGGCGGCTGTTTTTTCTGTTTTAGTGCACTTTACAGGTGGCGTCTGTTTTTTCGTCACCAGAAACACAATAAAGAGTCTTATTAAAGACACGGTAAGGGTAGTCCACAATTACATAGAAGGCAATATTAACACGCTTATAATGATTGTTTTAATGACCATGTGGCGAGATCCAGATTCTCACGCCATTGCGTAACAGAGCCCCACATTACCAACTTAACTTGTTGCCAAAGGTAGAAGCTCCAATTTGAGTCTGCCTCAATATTAAATATGTTGTTTTGATTATGAATATCAAGTCATGTTTATTTGTATATCCCTTAATCACAAGGAATCTCAAAGGGCTGCACAGACCACAGATTATTGCAAACTACAGACTATTATGACACCATCCCCTGATCTCCATCCTACATGAGGGCAAGGAAAACCTCAAAAACCTCAACATGAGGAAAATGAAGAAACCTTGAGAAGGGACTGCACATAAGGCAACCCCCCTTCCAGGATGACCATAACAAACAATACACAGGTATGGTCAACATGAAATATAGGTCATTAATAAGCTATAGAATATAAGTGTGTTTTCAGCCTAGATTTAAATATCAAAGACCTTTGATATCATCATAGGGTGGTAAAACAAAATTGGAGAGCTTCTCCTTTCACTGCAAAGTAGCCAAATTAAAAAGATAAAATAGTGTATAAAGATTTTTAAAAATGTAGAAAAAAACTCAATATATTAACGATATATATCAAATATGTGTATATTCACAGAGGCAGATGTACAGTACATTGTACTCAAGAAGAGTTTAAAAACAACAACCTCATTACCATTTTCATTGAAACTGACAGCAGTTCATCTTTTCTATATTCATCGTAAGGTGGAAAGTGACTACAAATCAGGGAACCTATGTAAATTTGGCCATAACTGAAACACATTCGGAAAAACCTTAAATACAGAAAAAAATCATTAATAAACATTAATCTAGTTGTTAATTTCACTTAGATTGCATCATTGCACAATTTAAGATGGTACTGCAAAGAAAAGTATGAAATGTAAATATCATCTGATAACGATCCAGCTGATCAAATCGGTGTCAACTCATCCCATTCAATATTCCGTATATTTATATTAGGAGGTAAGATCTTGTGCCTGGGCCCAAACCCGACCCCAAAATTCAGGCTTAAAATGTCAATCATTAAGTCCGGCAGTCGGGCTTCTCTCTCACATTTTTAAATTTATTTATGTATTTATTTTCTTTTGAAGAGGATCTATACAGCATGCACTTACTTTAACTCAACTAATTATTTAGATCAAGAAAATGTTCACCAAACTATTAGTTTAACTCAAAATCACTCCTCCTCGGTGTCTAGGTAAAAGACGCGCGGGTTCCTCCTTCTACCTCCCTCACGTCAGACATCATTTCTGCTTCTTCCCAATAGCATACACGCTTTACGCACTTTCTTTCTGCTTTTTGGACAAATATTTCACTATTTGCAGTTTGTAATCTGCAGAATTGGATATTCTTTTCGGTGCTGTTTTGTTCAGTTTCACTTTTGTTTGCTGCACGTCACAGAGATGCGCCAAAGCATTCATTTAGGCGCTGCCGTTGCAGTGCACACTTCATTTGAGGGACTCCCCAAGTGAACCCAAAGCTGCGTAGTTCGGCTGAAATGCACGTTTCGGCGCTGAAGTACGCACGGTCAAAGTAAAGCTTCGTGTTTACTTTTGTGGCAAATTCAAGATTCTGGTATATTTCGGGCTTGTTTATCAAATCAAGTTAATCCGTCGGGTTTAGGTTTATATATCCGCAGGTCGGGCTGAATTTTGTAGGCCTGATCTTACCTCTAATTTGCATTGACTGACCTCCTCAGTGAGCCCAGATGACACGGTACCATGGTTTTCAGGATTGGGCTGATCCAACGATGCCGGTTCTGGATCAAAAGCGGCAGCTGTAGTAGGCATTGCAGCCCCGGCAAGTGAATCCCGAGCTTTGTGGCTTTTGTGCATGACCAGGTCACCCGTCACGACTAAATCATTGTCTAAGGTTTCCACCAGCGAAGCAACAGAATCAAAGCCCATTTTGGTGACTTTCAGCTGATGATGGTATTTCAGCCTGTATGTGGATAAAATATTCTTCAAAGGAATCCCTTCTGGATGTTCTAGAATCATGGCCACAAGATTTCCACATTTCTTGGCTTTCCTTTTATTCATTTTTGTTGTGATAGATTCGCTGAACGCAGGCTCAAATACAACACTGGCACTGGTTCCAGCTTGTGTTTCAACTGGTCTGCTTGTGAACTGGGAGTCCATGGGAAACACCATGTTGCCCTGGACAACCAAATCCTCATCCAGATGCGCCAGCAGTGCAGTCTTGGACTCAAATCCCAAATGGGAAATGGATAAATTGCGATGGTATATCTGGCTGTAGTAAGAATACAGTTTCTTTATGGGGATGCCGTTTGGATGCTGCTGCACCATGGACACAATTTCTTGAAGAACATCCTCCATCTCGATAGGCTCTGCCGAGTGAAAAAAAACACAGCAAGGTTGAATGATTAACATAATGGAGCAGTTACAAACACCAACAGATGCAAATATGCTGGCCAGTGATCATCATTGGAGGCAGTGTTCCCTCTAAGCTGCATGCGTGCGCAATTGCGCACTGCTCGCACATTCTCAGCGCACAAGAAAATCTAGCCAGCGCACAAAAATGAGGGCTCAAAATTACTTAAGTCAAAAGTTACATTGCATGAAGGTAAAAATACACAGGTTCCCCTGACGTTGTGTCCTAAATGCGGTATTATGAAGTCGAGTCGAAGTAGGACGAAGTTAAGTAAAGTTAGTAGAGTTTGTCAAGAACCGGCTTCTTCGGCTCGGCTCACTAAAAGGAACCGGCTCTTTCGGGTCCTAAACGGCTCTTCGGGTTGTTTTTGCTTCTTTAATCCCAACATGACCAAATATTATGTAAAATTATGCACAAAATAACTTAAAGGAAGGGGGGAATAGAACAAAAAAGAAAAAAATACCAAAATGAAAAAGTAGAAAAAAGCCAGAAAAAAAAGAAAAGAAAGAAACGTAGGAAAAAAGTCAATAGAGAACAAAAAGAAAAAAGTAACAGCTTGGAAAAAGTAAACACAATGAGATTTTTTTAAAGGAATTTAAAAAAAGTAGAAAAAAAACACGGAAAAAAGAAGAAAAAGTTTGTGTTGCATTCAAATAATTTCCAATTATATCAAGTGAATCTTGTTGCCAACATTGTACTTCCACTAAAAATGTGAGTAAGTACAGTTCTGTATCTTACAACCAACTAAATAAGCCCCCAAAAATATTAATATAATGCGACAAAATATATCAGGAAATAAAAAGAAATGGATATCTTGTGAAAGAATTGTAAGAACAAACGACGTTTGTAGGCCGTACAACCTTCGCAATAGTACATGAGTCAATTCATTCAAAAGAGAAAAATAATTTTGCATTGCCGGAGTCTCAGCAAAATGTAACTTAGTGTCAAGTTTTGGACATGTTTGATAATTAATTACCTTGCCACACTTGTGATGATGGTTGCTCACCGACTATGTGTGAATGCTCAGACCCGTGGAAAATTAGAGGGAACATTGATTGGAGGTGTTTTTTTTTAACACTGACAAGGTCGTCTCTTGCTTTGACCATCTTACTTTACCCACAGAGAATGTAAACAAGTTCTTTGTTTGTGGCTACACACAACTGCATACAAAATGTTTTGACTGCTGTGCAAGGTAAATGTGATAGTGAAGAAATTGAAGTTCTTGTCTATAGAAGGCACACAATGAAAACAGTGGTACATCATGCCCATCATCCTGTAAATATTGAATAAATTTATGGAGGTATATTTGTTGCAAAAATAAACTGTGATTTTAAAGACCGTTTGCATCAGTGGAATATTTTTTAGCTGAAAAGTTGGTATCTGAAAAAAAATGCAATAAGATCAAATTCATGCAAAAGCAAAATTAAAATACGTAAAAAATGTGCTTGTAGAAAAAAGTCTCCGTTGCAATTGAAACAACTCTAGTGACACCTAGTGGCGATTGCCTTGATCATTCATTTCCAATTGGTACAAATTAGTATCACAAGAACAGACCTTTTTAATAAATAATTGTATGGAAATATATTTGGTTCAAAAGTAACTCGTACCTTAAAAATCAATTTGTATCTGTAGAGACAATAATTTTTACCAGAAAAAAATTGTATCTCTGTAAAAAAAAAAACTTTTTTTAATAAAATTTACAGCAACAGAACCACTAGTGACACATAATGGCATTTTTTTCGATAGCAATTCAATTTCCACAAGTACAAAATATCAAAACAGGAAAAAACGTTTCATTGTTTCAATTTCTTTAAATGCAAAACTTATTTTCTTGGGTTTTTCTTCACATTTTTTACATGCATATTTATTTGCAAAAAAAAAGCTCTATATTTATGCTTTGAATGTGTTATGCGAAGTGGAAGGAGAAGAGGACGACGAGGTGAGCGGAGAAGATGAGGTAAAATTTTGGACTATTTGATAAAGTTTCAGGAGCGAGCAGAGAGAGTGGGAAAGGTGAGATGGCACAATATCAGTATCAGAAATTATTTTCCCCCCATTTTATTAACACTCCACTTATTGAAACATAAATATTTTGTTTGTTTGTTTGTACATGATTCAGATTGAATCGTTTCTTGTACATGATTCAATTGTTTGTTTGTTTGTACATGATTCAAATTGAATCGTTTCTCCGGCGCCGTCACGAATGGCAGCCACTCCAGCAGCTCCCGTGTTATTTTCGATTGTTCTCAGCTTAGGGATGCTGCTGGAAAAGTGAATTTCCCTTCGGGGATGAATAAAGTATCTATCTAGAGGTACTCACTTTTTCTATAAGGCTAATAAATGACTCATTCATTAAGGCTAATTAATGACTCATTCATAAAAAAAATATGATGTCATGTAATACATTATACTTTTATGGCGCGCAGTTGGCAATCAAACCTGCAAATAAACACTTAGTTGTACTTTATATTTGTTCATACAAAGTGAGTACAGGTACAGAAATCCAGCTCACCTCAAAGCCAAATGATGCCACGTGGCAATTTTTTTTAAATTACAAAAACACAATTTCTGTATCAGTTCTCCTACAAGAATATTTGAAAGGTCAAAAAATGCAAGTGATTTCCTTTATCTGGGCCTTACATGGTTAAAGACAACTTAATTCAATAAGTTTCTTCCCTGAGGCCATCACCAATATAAACAAGCAAACAAAACTGTAAACAATATATTTTGCCCATGTAATGAACTATAAAGTATTCATATCTTATTTACTGACTTATTTTGGAATTATGTTGCTGCTGTATGTTATGGCACTATTCTTAATTTGCACAATTGGAATGGGAATGATGGTGGAGGTTTTGAAGCGGGGTGGGACGGTCGCCTGTGACAGGGACTGGTTGAAGATGGTGGTTAAGACCCCAGCCAGCGGATCGGAACAGTCCCTGAGTACCCTGCTTGGCCAGCTCCCTTCCTGGGGTTTACAGTTTTCAGCATAACTTCATACTCCTGAAATGTGAGTGTGTTGCTGCTGGTTGTTGGTGGGTGTGATGTGGCTGTTTGTGGCCTTCCAGCTTCAAAGCAAGCACAGGACTGAATAAGGACCGCAGGTAGTGAAGCATCAGCCTCAACAGTTGCCAGGTTGTGGTCTCTGAAGTTAGTGATGTGTTGAAGACCCTGCCACATCATTCTCTGGTCATTTCCAGCTAAGAGGTGCTCGATCCTCCTCGTGTAGGCTGCCTTTGCTTTCTTAATGCCTCTCTTCAGGTCAACCCTGGCCACATTGTAAAGAGCCTTGTCTCCAGACCTGAAGGTGGTGTTGCGGTGTTTGAGGAGGGTGCGCACCTCGCTGGACATCCAGGGTTTTTGGTTTGCATAGACCTTGATTTTTTTATTTACTGTGACTTTATCCGTGCAGTATCGAATGTAGGATAAAACAGTGTCAGTTGTTGGTAGCTATCCACAGCTCAAATTCACTGATTTTGTGAACGATGGATCTGGCATTGGTCAGGAAAATACTCGGAAGCGCTTGTCGGTGAGGTCGCCTTCTTAGCTTCTCCGCTAGGCCTCCCAGAGAGCCTTGTTTTTGCTTTCGTTCCCTCCGCCGTCTCTGTCGCTTGTCGGGCGGGCAGATCACCCAGGGAGATCCCGGCGGTTTTCGTATGTCCTTTGGGATGTTGTGGGTGTTGTTGTAGTCGTGAAATGAGTCGAAGTCTAATCTTAGACCCAGGTTAATAAGTTCCTGGCGACTGAGGGTGATTGTTGCCGAGCAAGTATTTATCAAAGAAAAGATGAGAGATAAAAGAACACTAAAAGTAAAAAGATTTACTGGAGAGACATGTGAAGCCGCTGCGCTCGCCGCAATGACAATAAAGACATTCGTGTTATTAGTAGGTTGTTACAAGGTTATTTGTATGTTATTACCAGATACTTGTTAGAAGGGTTAAAATTAAGTTCTAATTCATAAAGTACCTTTACCAATCAATCAAAATGTGTCTTACCTTTTCCCTTTCGCATCTCTTCCTAGTCAAGAAGACCACCTGAAAATAAGCCAGGAAGCCTTCGGCTTCGGTTTATAAACCCCTCCCCATCCTGTTGTTTTCTGTTCTCTGCACTGAGACAGAAAGGAAACTGAAAGTAAGAGGCTTGTCGGGTGCATTCTCAGCTGAAAGCAGAGAGGAAAGTAAAACTTGATCATCAATCATGTAACATGACCAATACGCAAAGAAATGGGAATATTAAATCAGGAATATTGCACTGTTGTAATAATTTAAGCCAGTCTATAAGCACTATGTTGTAAATATTTTTGTTCTGCCTTTTATTCTGATAGTCTTTTATAGTCTTAATTCCCTGTTTACCCTGGAGTGTCAAATCCAATCTCGTTGCATACAATGTTTCACAAAGCAGTATAAAAGTCAACAAAGAGAATTTAATTCACTTCACTGAAAGGCATTCTAGAAAAGGCAGATGATACAATTTGCTTAAGATGGAAGAGAGATTAAGTTTCTGTTTCCTGGCCCGCATATAAGGGAGTGCTTGATGAGTCACACACCATGTGATGTACACAGAAACGAAACTTGCAGGAGCCTTCCTGGTGAAATGAAACAGAAAGAGCAATGAAGGAGTTCTAAATAATGAATGAAATGCCGTATCATGAAATGGGTCTTTTTGCCATCTTTAACAAACTCTATTTTAAGCAGAAAGCCACATTTTGACTATTCTACAGTTATGTCACCTACAAGTACACTTATTAGAATATTCAGCATTTTACTAAAACTAAAAATACTGCCCCACAAGAGTCAATAAATGTGACCGGTGTCTACACTGTCATTCATTCACGAGTTTGCCATTTTACTTTGGCTTCTCATGAGGGGTTTCCCTGCATTCCTACATTCTGACGGTCCTGCAAAGGGGTCTGCAGAATTATCAGCAGGAGAATATGAAAACAGATTGCTCTTTTCGACTGAAGATTTCATCGAATGGATTTCTCCATGTGCTGTAAAATATTAAAAAGAGTGTATTATTGTATTTTCAGTATTATAAAATAGCATGTACACCTCATATTTGGCATATAAGATTATCCATCTGGATTAAATGGTTTATTGTTTTATCTCATCAATCCTATCCTGATGAGGCTAATGTCATTTGCACACATAGGAAACCTAATTACATGACGTTTGAAAATGAAGCAACATTACCTTTGTACAATGTTGCTGCTAATGTAATTACACTATTGATAAGTAATTCATTTTATATTGGTTTGGATTTATTTTTATTCGGATGGCTACAATAAAGAATGTGCTTCGTTTATACCACTGAACACGTGCAAAGTAGAATGCTTATACCTGGGGTTGTAAAATAAAAAAGGGGGAAATGACAAGAAAATCATTAAAATGTTTGCTCTTATTTATTTCCCTTCATCTAGTTTACAATTAAAACTATGGTTCTGTGTTTACTATTGGACACATGCAAAGTAGATTGCTTAGGATACAAGGGTTGTTAGTGATTTTGACTATTATTGCGCACTGCTGTTTATTATTTAGGCCCACTGTTGCTTGTTGATTTGCTTATTAAGGAGAGCTTGTACACATCATTGATACGATTGGTTAATGTTGCTGTTCTTTGATATCCACATCCTCCAGGGCTGTTCTGTTTTATGTAACCTAGTCAAAACAAGTCATATTTATTTGCATAGCCCTGTTTCACAAAAAGTCTAAAAGGGCTCTACAGAGCACAAAAACAACAAAATAACTAGTAAAATAAACCATCAGTTATGTCGAATATTTTTGTGGGAACGAAAATATTTTGCGCAAAATATGGAAAAATTAAATGTGTAACTTGGTTTACATAGAATCCAAATGCCAAATATAATTAAATCAATAATAATAATATTGTAAAGTTCATACTCAGGTAAAAAACTAAAAGGGAGCTAGATAGCTAACTAAAACCCATACAAATAGCCAGACGCAAAACTAGATAGCCAGCTAGCAAGGAGGCCAAAATTTAGCTCGATAAGTAGTTAAAAAAAAGATAAAACGTTAGCTCAATAGAATGCAAAAAAAATGTAAAAAGCAAAGTAGTTAGCTTGCTAAATAGCTAAAAATGTAGGACGATAGTTAGCTACAAAGCTAAATAAGAAAAAAAAACACAATCTTGTTTCATCTAGGTAAACTCTAAAACTTTTTCCACATAAATGGAATCAAGCCTCTGGGATAATTAATTTGTAGCAAGGTTATGCATATTGGAAGACATTATGAGATCATCTGTTATGATAAGTAGAAGTAACACCTACTCACAACAACATGCATCAACTGTGATGGTAATAATTGTGTGTTTGTATTTTTTCATTTGTGTCAAATAGAATGTTTTTCAATTTTACTATTGTTATTAATTTCAAAAGGTATCAACTGACTGTAAGTAATATCAACTTTTGTCCATGCACAATCAAGCAAATATAAATGGAACCAGCATCCAGTTGAACTCAAAAATATATTTAGAAGCCCAAAAGCTTTTAGCTGAGAAGGTGAAAGAAATTGATTGTAACAAACCCAAACTATTAAGCTACTTTATAAATACTTACTAGTAAGATCTTAGACACTCTAATAACTTTGTAATTATTTATGCAAGCCATATTTCCATCCATCCATTATCTGCACCACTTATCCTCAGTAGGGTCGCGGGGGTGCTGGAGCCCATGCCAGCTGTCTACGGGCAGTGGGCAGGGGACACCCTGAACTGGTTGCCAGCCAATCGCAGGGCACACAGAGACAGACAATTCCTCTCTCGATCATACCTTGGGACAATTTGGACCGGCCAATTATGCCGACATGCATGTTTTTGAAATGTGGGGGCAAACCAAAGTGCCCGGAGGAAACCCACGCAAGCACGGGGAGAGCGTGCAAACTCCACACAGGAAGGTTCAATCTCATGATAACAGAACTGTGCCGCACACCACTGCGTTGCCGTAATGCCTGCAAGCCATAATTACATACCAAATCTCCAGAATAGGAGGGTTTTTCTCCAGTTTTGTTTTGGGGTTTGTTTTTTGCATCTTGTCGGTCGGCACCTTCAACTCAGACCAGTCTACAACCAATAGCCTTTAAATATTGCCATTTATCAAATTATTTTTAATATTTTTATTTTTAAGTTTATATTACATGATCAAGGGCAGCATGGCGGCGCAGTGGTTAGTGCGTGTGCGGCACAGTTCTAAGGTATTGGGAACCTCCTGTGTGAGTTCAAATCCAGCTACCGGACTTCCTGTGCGGAGTTTGTATGTTCTCCCCGTGCTTACGTGGGCTTCTTCCGGGCACTGCGGTTTCCTTCCACATTCCAAAAACATGCGTGTCAGGTTAATTGGCAAGTCCAAATTGTCCCTAGGTGTGAATGAGCGAGCGAGTTGTCTGTCCCTGTGTGCCCTGCGATTGGCTGGCAACCAGTTCAGGGTGTCCCCTGCCCACTGATTGCTGGGATGGGCTCCAGCACCCCCGCGACCCTACTGAGGATAAGCGGTGCAGCTAATGAAAAGAGAAATTACATGATCATCCTGGAGTGCCACGTCAAATCTCGTTGTAAATAACGTGTACTACGTTGTAAACAATGTCAACACAGACAATACTATTCAATTCTCCTGTGTTATAAAGGGAGTGTCTCTTTTTGTTGTTTCTACTTCTAGGTGCAATCTTTTTACAATAAACTTGCTTTAAGATCCTTGTTTTATTCTGTTTTTTTATCGTTAGTTCCCTGTGTGATCTGATGCGGTTTTGATGATATTCAAATGTCACGCAGGCGCTTGTTAAGTGTTTATAACACAAGTTTCGTGGCGTTGTTTTAACAACTTTTATTCCAGTCACATTGGAATATGTGTAATTCTGATTTAGACTGGAGTGAAAAACTTGAGAACAGGTCAGGAAATAATTGCTTAGGGACGAAAAGCAAGTGCGCATCGCGGGGCTAGCAAGCTAAGGTCCCCGTAGCGGCAAGCTAGCAGCCGGGCGGAGTGACAGGCTAGCGTCACACGCTCGCTAACCCACGCGAAGTCACAAGTTGACACTCCAAGCGGGTCACTGAAACTCACGTCATCTCGCCCAAAAAGTTTGAAGTCTTTCCTAGCATCAAACAGCAATGTCCGTGGGGCAAAAACTAGCTAAATAATGTGCAGTACTTTGATATCATTGTGCTCCGTTTCATCCATGATGGTGCATTTCATAAACGTAACGGCTCTATGAGAGGACTCCTTTCAAGACAATTTCTCTGTCTGCCTCTCTTCTCTCCCTTCTCTTGTTCTCCCACTCGTGCGCGTTTCCCCCTTGATGGCGCAAGTGATTGTCGAGCAGGGAGTCAAATGGTAGCCGTTCTCGCGATTTGCGACCATTGAGTCGGCTCATAGAGCCGTCAGGTTCGTGAATGACACATCACGGGTGCGCACAGGGTCAAGATAGGAGACACTGCAATACGCAAGCCAAAAAGTACAGTAATCCCACGGTTATCGCGGTTAATGGGGACCAAAACCACCCGCAAAAAGTGAAAATCCGCGAAGTAGCGACGCCCCTTCAAAAATGCTAAAAAAAATATATATATTTTATTTTATTTATTTTTTTTAGACCCGGTTAATGGGGACCAAAACCACCCGCGAAAAGTGAAAATCCGCGAAGTAGCGACGCTCCCTTCAAAAACGCTTAAAAAAATATATATTATTTTATTACTTTTTTAATTATTATTATTTTTTAAACCCACGAAGCTCTGAACCCGCGAATGTGGAACAGCGAAGTAGCGAGGTCCCACTGTAATCAAAACATACATACAAAAAGAAATGCATACCTGTCAACCTCCACGGCTCCATGCCCTTACAAACTGTCGTATTTTCCCTTACAAAATACAAAAAAATCTTACACCAAATTTTTTTTTAACTATTTATTTATGTAGTTTAACATGTAATATTGTACATGTGTTTCTTTATATCATTCTGTACATATTCTTAATATCAATCCATTATCTGCACTGCTTATAATAATAATAATAATTTCCTTGTATTGTCATTCTGTGTAACAATGTACACAGAACGAAATGTCGATTGCACCTGACCCGTTGGCAGCCAACAGAGGGCGCCGCCGACCACTTTTTAAGTCTTAGGAATCCTCAGTAAGGTCGCGGGGGTGCTGGAGCCCATCCCAGCCAGCTTTGGGCAGTGGGCAGGGGACACCCCGAACTGGTTGCCAGCCAGTCGCAGGGCACACAGAGACAGACAATTCGCTTGCTTCGAGGGACAATTTTGACCGGCCAATTAACCTGACACGCATGTTTTTGGAATGTGGGAGGAAACCGGAGTGCCCGGAGGAAACCCACGCAAGTACGGGGAGAACATACAAACTCCACACAAGAAAGTTGGCAGCTGGATTTGAACCCATGACCTCAGAACTGTGCCGCACACTCGCTAACCAATAATAAAAAACAAAATAAAAAACAAAATTAAACAAAAAAATCAGGAACAATTGTTATCAGCGTAACTAAAATATCCATTATTGACACATTAAATTCAAATTTGTAAATAAAGATATTTTTGGGAGGAAAAAAATAGGTGGCATTTCTATTTTGTAAACCATTGATGCTTGCCACACCCCCCACATTGCATATTACCCTATTTTTATTTCGGTGTGTATTTTATGTAGCACTATTTAAATACTCTATATCAACACATTACATTGGGTATTTATGTATTATATTCCTTTTACTTTATTATTGTTTTATTTTCAACACAAGGATACTGCTGGAAGTGTGAATTTCGGGGATGAATAAAGTATCTATCTATCTATATAAAATGCAGCAGTACGGCAGCCCAGTGGTTAGCGCGTGTGCGGCACAGTTTTGAGGTCATGAGTGGAGTTTGCATGTTCTCCCCGTGCTTGCGTGAGTTTCCTCCCACATTCCAAAAACATGCGTGTCAGGTTAATTGGCCGGTCTAAATTGTCCCTAGGTGTGAATGAGCGAGTGAGTTGTCAGTCTGTCTGTGTGCCATGTGACTGGCTAGCAACCGGTTCAGGGTGTCCCCTGCCCACTGCCCGAAGATAGCTGGGATAGGCTCCAGTACCCCCATGATTCTCCTGAGGAGAAGCGGTGCAGATAATGGATGGATGGATATAAAGTGTAATTCAAAGTGCTGTTGAATGACAGTATCCAATGTACAATCAAAACAAAACTCTTAACAGACATACAATGAAATGTAATGAAAATGGTGGGGCACAGAGGACCCCTGTATGGAAAAAGAAACAAAGGAAGCTCAGGTAAATGAAGGGGGGTGCAAATATACAAATTGTGTTCTATTATAAAGGCTTTACCTAATCCCATGCAAATTGATAATCCACATCTTTCATGTTTTCTGCGTAAACAGCATTAAAGTACTCCGCTTCCTTGTCTGTCAACTGGTTTTTCCAATCTCCGGCGATTCCTGGAACAAAGTGATCACATTCACCAGATTTTAAAAGTCAAAGTACCGTAAATTCCGGACTATAAGCCGCTAGTTTTTTCCCGAATGTTCAGCCTTGCGGCTTATTCAGTGATGCGGCCAATTTATGTAATTTTTCTAACAGCCACCAGCGGCGCTCGAGTACAAAAGGTAAGATTTAGACCGGTGGAAGACATGCGCCGAGGAAGACTGCAACTTCTTAGCTTGTGCACAAATTAAATTGGCGTAAACATATCCTCATCATGCAAATTGCAAAAAGAAAGGCACATGACGCAGCTTTCAAGCTAAAAGCAATCGAACAGTCCGATTAAGAAGGAAACAGCCACTGCACGTAAACTTTGCTTAGCGAGCGTGTTGCTAGCGTGTTTTTGAATAAGGGAGCGTGGGACGACGTCTATATGACAATCTCTTTACCATAGTGAAGAAGTACGACTTTGATGACGTCAATTTACCGTTATTTCCACATGTACTGTAGTTTTTTTAACAGACCCATTTACTGCGTAGCGAGCGTGTTGCTAGTAGCGTTTTGCTACCCTTCACAGGCACGGTTTGGGATGAAAGTTATAATATTATTATTAGCTTTGAAAACTCTCTCGGTGTACCGTCTTTCTTTGTAAATATGTGTAACCATGTATAATATGCATTTGCAACTGTATATTTTTGTAATGTATTTATTTTAGAGACTTATTCTGATAAGTCGTGCACGGGCCAATTAAAAAGAAGGGGCGTAACAAACGCGGGGGATGACGGGAAGTGGGGACCGGTAAAGGTGAGTGTTTGTGGACACGGCGAACAATAGTGGATATATATTTCTCCCACCCTTACCTTTGAAAATATACACTTTTTTTCCTTGGATTACTTTCAACGAGACTTGGACTCTGCAGGTCTGCATCGAACCTTAAGTACCGGTATCATTTTCCGTTTATTTTGCCGGCTGTGGCTTTTAGACTGTGTACTTTATATTCAGTTACGATCGCAGGACTGAAAGTCGGGTTTGGGTTAATTTTGTGATTGTGTAACGTGTTTTAATGTGGGCGAGTGCGGCTTATATACAGGTGCAGCTTGTGTAAGTACAAAAGCGGTTATCCTCTTAAAATGTGGTGGGTGCGGCTTATAATCAGGTGCACTCTATAGTCCGGAATTTACGGTATATTTAAGGGGACAGTGTGTATTATTTGACCACTAGATATCACTGTATTATGTCGTCCAACCAAAGACCAGGGGTAAAAAGCTCAAAGAAGAATACAAATTACTGAATAAAGACTCAACGTGACAAAAGCGTACAATTTTTCCTTATTTTAAACCCTTTCTTAAAGGGACAGGAGTGTAAGTGGTACCAAAAAAACTTTCATTTAAAATTTCACACTGAGGGGTATAACAAAGTTTTTTTTTTTTTTTCAGGTACCCGTAGAAACAAGATGGCGCACAATTATGTCAGCTTCCTCTCTGTTTGGCCCATGTTGAGTGAAATAAATACAAAATTCAAGATATAACTATCTTTATATATTTCATGATTGTTTGCTTATTATTTAAATAAACATTGTTTTTTTTTGGAAGGAGGGGTGCGTAGTAAATATTTTCTCTATTAAGTATGCGTTAACAATGCTCAACTGAGTTCAAAGAGCCCATATGCTTTATTTTCCATTGCACCGATCTGTTCTTATCATATTTTTATCAGGTGTGTCCGAGGCGGAACAAACACCCAAAAAGATGAAAAAGTTTTTTCCAGTATGTCTAATAAAGGCGCACACGTTATGTGTTACTCTGGCGCCATCTGCTGGCTTAAAGTCAGAATTGCAGCCTTAAGTCTTCAAATGCCGCACACCACCTTAAATGACTTGAGTTACTTCCACACAAGGAGCTGCTAAATAATACACACTGTCCCTTTTACCTTTTAATACTACTTTATTACTTTAATAAACCAATTGAAGGAAAACAAAACTACCAAATAAAAACATAAACTTAAAGTGCAGCGTGTGTTATTTAGCACCTAATAGTGCTAAACAACTTTATTGAAAGCATTCAAATGATGAGCAAAAATACATGAACGATCATAGTTTTTTAAATTCTTCTAGGTCGAGAAATATGTATTTATCTTATATAAGAGTCTTGCGGAGGGGAAGCTGACATAAATATCTGCCATCTTGCTGCTGCGGGTACTTGGTAAAAAAACAAAAACCTTGTATAAGAAAGGGTTTGAATGGTGCGTTTTTGTCACTTTGGGTCAATAGTTTGTATTCTTCCTTGGGATTTTAGCACTGGCTTTTAGTTGCACAACGCAGTAGAGCAACATTATTACCGTAAATTCCGGACTATAAGCCGCTACTTTTCCCCCTAACTTTTAACCCTGCGGCTTATTCAGTGATGCGGCCAATTTATGTAATTTTTCTAACGGCCGCTAGCGGCGCTCGAGTGTTGCTACCATTAACTGCCCTGTCAAAGCTATATTATTATTATTAAAGCTTTGAAAACTCTCTCGGTGTACCGTCTTTCTTTGTAAATATGTGTAACCCATGTATAATATGTATTTGCAACTGTATATTTTTGTAATGTATTTATTTGTATTTATTTTAGACACTTATTCGGATATGTTTTGCACGGGTGAACGAAAAATGAAGGGTGGAACAAACGCGGGGTGCCGAGTTTAAGTGGGGACCGCTAAAGGTGAGGGACAGACAAGGAAAGAAGAGGGGGTAAAAAAGTTGGTTAAAGAAAAAGGAGTTGGGTGAGTAAATGTGTTCATCTGATATATTTTCCCCACCCTTACCTTTGGAAATATACCTTGGATTACTTTCAACGGGACCCGGACTCTGCAGGTCTGCATCAAATCTCAAGTACCGGTATCATTTTCTGTTCATTTTGCCGGCTGTGATTTTTGGACTGTGGACTTTAATGAAGGACATTTAGTTTCAATCGCGGGACTTGAAGTCGGGTTTGGGTTAATTTTGTGTTTGTTACATGTTTAAATGTGGGCGCATGCGGCTTATATACAGGTGCGGCTTGTGTATGTACAAAATCGGTTTTCCTCTTAAAATGTGGTGGGTGCGGCTTATAATCAGGTGCGCTCTATAGTCCGGAATTTAAGGTACACATTATCCCTTTAAGGTCACACCTTTTCTGAGAAATTGCGACTTGGAGGTGTCCATGATTTCCTTGGGAACTGCAGAGTAGTTGGACATATCGTTCTTTTTCATGTTGTTGAACTGGCATCGCTCTGCAATCTTCTCAATCACCGTCACGTCTAATGTCTTCCCCAGGAACTCCGCCAGTCGGCCAACGCACGCTTTGAGATCCTTCAGTAGAACAAGCGTCCGTTTCGGTTTCGTTTTGGAATGAATTTGGGGTTTATGCATCCATTATGGGGGTGCGGAGTACTCACCATAATCAGTTCTTCATAGCATATATAAAATACTCCCTCTGTATGACTAAGCCAGCCCTTCACGTGATCGAACCATGAGCCAAACATAACTAGTAAACAAACACGGCACAATTTGACTAGAAACTCAAATTGTGGGATTATAACTTGACATCTGAGGGATATCACCTTCTCCTTTCAAGAACTTTTGGAGAAATTCACTCTGTGGGCCGGGGTCAACCAGAAAGGAAGCCATCTTGCAGTAGTGGAAGGACGACGTGAACACATCTCTTGGGTTCCTCATCACATAAATCACCTGCAGTAAGGTCGTGACCAAGGGTTGGGTAGGGTTACTTGAACTGGATTACTTTCAATGACTTTTGGATTACTCCAATACCAAATATGCTAATAAAGGACAAAAGAAACTAAATATGAATATAATGACTACATTTTGTGCAGGCTTGGGGAGTAACGGAATACATGGAACGGCAAAAATGATGTGGGCAAGCTGTTTGGATTTATTTTCATTTTCTTTCTGTCGCCTTTTATGTTAGTTTTGCCGGAGATCAAAGAGATCAAAGCCAGGAGAGAAAGCTTACCACGTGTTGTGAGTCATAATTCGATTCATATTTAGTTTCTTTTGTCTTTTATTAGCATATTTGGTATTGTAGTAATCCAAAAGTAATTGAAAGTAATCAAGTTAAAGTAACCTTACCCAACCCTGGTCGTGACTTAATAAATAGAGAAGATTCCTGGAATATGGCGTTCCCGCCTTATGAAGTCTTCACTATACAATGTGGACTACAATTATTTTCCTTACTATACAACATCAACAAAAAGGATTTTGTGTGCCCAAAATCATGTAACGTTCAAACTTTGTGGTGTTTTTGCATTTCTAAAAATTACGTCTCAAATATTTAGTGGTCGACATCATGTAAAATGCTGGTCTGCTATTGTTTTGCGTCACAGCATCCTGAAATAACATATGTGCTATTGGTTAAACAACCTCCCATGATGCCTTTCACTTCATTCTTTTCAGGATCTCGTGTGCTTCGTAAAGACGTCTCATGTCTGCGTCAGCGATACAATACTGTATATTTTTTCTTACTGTAATTATCGGTTTCAGGTTTGCGGTGATGCTAAAGTGAGAAGTAACATTAGAATCTTAAGCTTCCTGTCCATGGTTATCAAGAAATATGAAGAAGGCACACAAATCACTTGGTGCGTTCCATTGCCGTAACAAATCAACAATTGGGACTATAAATAAAAATAAGTAAGGAAGTAATCGATTGGTATGACAATCCTTGCAAGTGGAAGGTTTGAAATTAATCTAGTTTCATCCTGCTGTTGTCTCTGCGCCTCTGCATCAACCCGCTACTCCACTTGACCAGCTTAAGTCGCGTCACTGCAAAGGGATTTTTTTTCCCCATTACATTCATTATGTTACATAAAGACATTCACGTATGTTATACATAAGTAGCACTCAATATATATTGTTTTGTCATTTAAATTTCTTTATCTGGGTAACTGAACCGGCCGATTAACCTGACATGCATGTCTTTGGAATGTCACAAGACAGGCCGAACCAAAAACAAGGTATCACTGTCGTTTGAAAAGGAAGAAAAACGATCACTATGTTGAAAAAAATAGATAATGGGCCACTCCGCTTTACCCTACCTTGGGTTTGATCTGAAAGAAAGACGGAGGCATCATACGGGGTAGGAAATGTGTGGTAAAGATGCGGGGCGAGGGTCTGGTGTCCAGGTTGAGACTGCAGCTGCGAGCCTCCTCCAGCCAGGGAACGCGATCCCAGTTGTGCAGGCTCTCCACTGATGTTGGATCTCCTCCGCTCATGATCAGCGGCAGGATCTCCTGCATCCATGTTGTACCTTCAGAGAGGAGATTTGAGAAAAAAAAAAAAAAAAACAATGAACAGTGTTTTGGACCTTCGAGAAAACATGCGGTACCTGTATTCAAATGAGTTTAGTCATATCTTGAAACTTGCATGAAACCTAAAGGGACAGTGTTTATGATTTGACTACTAGATTTCGCTGTATGGTTTAGTGCAGTGTTTCTCAACTGGTGCATCAGGTCGCGAACCCGTTTTCAGTGGGTCGCAGGCAGTGTTCCCTCTAAGCTGCGCGCGTGCGCAATTGCGCACTGCTTGCACATTCTCAGCGCACAAGAAAATCTAGCCAGCGCACAAAAACGAGGGCCCAAAATTACTAATTAAGAAGCGACTTAAGTCAAAGTTACAGTGCATGAAGGTAAAAATACACGGGTTCCCCTGGCGTTGTGTCCTAAATGCGGTATTTTGAAGTCGAGTCGAAGTAGAACGAAGTTGAGTAAAGTTGGTAGAGTTTGTCGAGAACCGGCTTCTTCGGCTCGGCTCACTAAAAGGAACCTTTTTGGTCCTAAACGGCTCTTCAGGTTGTTTTTGCTTCTTTAATCCCAACATGACCAAATATGATGTACAATTATGCACAAAATGACTTAAAGGAAGGGGAGAATAGAACAAAAAAGAAAAAAATACCAAAATGAAAAAGTAGTGAAAAGCTGAGGAAAAAAAAAAAACAAAAGGAGGAGAAAAAAAGAAGGAAAAATTTAGAAAAAAGCCAGAAAAAAAAGAAAAGAAAGAAATGTAGCTCGGAAAAAATAAACACAATGAGATTTCTAAAAAAAAGGAATTTAAAAAAAAAAAAAGAAAAAAACTGGGAAAAAGAGGAAAAAGTTCGTGTTGCATTCAAATAATTTCCAATTATACCAAGTGAATCTTGTTGCCAACGTTGTACTTCCACTAAAAAATGTGATTAAGTACAGTTCTGTATCTTACAACCGACTAAATAAGCCCCCCAAAATGTTAATATTATGCGACAAAATATACCAGGAAATAAAAAGAAATGGATATCTTGTGAAAGAATTGTAAGAACAAACGACGTTTGTAGGCCGTACAACCTTTGCAATAGTACATGAGTCATCTCATCTCATCTCATTTCATCAGCCGCACCGCTTATCCTCATTAGGGTCGCGGGGGGGCT
Organism: Urocampus carinirostris; assembly: GCF_059441175.1. Lineage (NCBI taxonomy): Eukaryota > Metazoa > Chordata > Actinopteri > Syngnathiformes > Syngnathidae > Urocampus > Urocampus carinirostris. The sequence goes on from NC_142367.1 coordinate 18,752,531, forward strand.
GGAGCCCATCCCAGCCATCTCCGGGCAGTGGGCAGGGGACACCCTGAATTGGTTGCCAGCCAATTGCAGGGCACACAGGGACAGACAACTCACTCGCTCATTCACACCTATGGACAATTTGGACCGGCCAATTCACCTGAAATGCATGTTTAGTCAATTCATTCAAAATAAAAAAATTATTTAGCATTGCCGGAAACTCGGCAAAATGTCACTTGATGTCAAGTTTTCGACATGTTTGATAATGATTTAGTTGCCACACTTGGGATTGCTGTTGCTCACTGTTGTTCCAAGCGTTACTCACCGACTTTGTCTGAACGCTCAGACCCGTGGAAAATTACAGGGAACATTGGTCGCAGGCCTTTTCCTTGTCGAAATAATGCTAAACGCAAATGAAGGGTCAACTGTCCTTCTCAACAGTAGATGGCGATAATGCCCAGCTATTCTACCTGTTCAGTCAATTATGGCATTTGAGAGGGCCAGCGTCTCGTTTTAAAGTAATTGTGCGTATTTTATTTCCCCTTTTCCGACCATAAGAATGGGTTGCAACAAAGTTAGTGATAAAAATGAAAACAACGATCAAAGAAGGTGTACTAGAGTCTGCCATTGAAGCGCTTCTAGAAGGACAGTCAATGGTTAAAAAAAGGTAGATTTTAGGCTTTAACAATCAATAATAATTAAATAATTTTTAATTATGTGTGTGTCACTACTGATACTGATACTACTGTATAAATCCCGGAGATATAGTATTATATCGTGGTTCGCGTCTCCCTTGACCGCGAGGGCCGTAGAGGAACCACTTTGTTATTGAGGACTGTACAAATAAATGTGACTTGACCTGTCTTCCTGTGGTGTGTCTTGGGAAAGTACAGCATGGCATTGCCCATCCCTTTCCAGACCAGTTTTTTAGGGCATAGGGTTTTTGCTCCCCCACATAAAACCTGTTTCCATGGTTACTTGTAGCAGGAGAATCCTCCTGATCTGACTCAGCTACAGCACCTTCATCTTTTGGTCACTGTCATATGAACTTTTATTAAAATGACATTGGATTCTATTCTATTATGTTTGGTGTATTAATTATGATAAATAAGTACAGGAGATATAAATGACTGAAATAATAAAAGGATCTAGCACTCTCACCACCGCTTTCCCGGTTCGTTTTCCATTGCATTCATTGCAATGCAATGGTGAACAACCATCCATGTACCTAGCGGCCCAAAAAAATCCTTACTCTTACCATTGCCATACGGTTGGATCCCTGTCGCCATCATTGTTATGCAATGCGTGTCAGAAGGTAAAGTGTCAAACTTGGGACCAGAAGGTCAAAGGTTCGATTCCCGGCTCCTCAGAGTAAAATGTGTTCGGGCAAGACACTGAACCCCTAATGTATCTGTTATGTAGGTAGTCATCGTGTAAGTGTGTATATAAATGAGTCTAATCAAGTCATGTGTATTTGTAAAGCCCTTAATCACAAATAGTCTCAAAGGGCCATACAGACTATCATTACACCATCCCCTGATCTAAAACCTACATAAGGTAAAGGAAAAACTCAAAAACCTCAACATGAGGAAAATGAAGAAACCTTGAGAAGGGACCGCACATGAGGTAATCCCCCTTCCAGGATGACCAGGCTGCAATCAGGGTTGGGTAGGGTTACTTTAACTGGATTACTTTCAATTACATTTGGATTACTCCAATACCAAATATGCTAATAAAAGACAAAAGAAACTAAATATGAATACAATTATGACTCACACCACGTGGTAAGCTTTCTCTCCTGGCTTTGATCTCTTTGATCTCCGGCAAAACTAACATAAAATGCGACAGAAACAAAATGGAAATAAATCCACAACAGCTTGCCAACATCATTTTTGCCTTTCCATGTATTCCGTTACTCCCCAAGCCTGCACAAAATGTAGTAATTGTGTTCATATTTAGTTTCTTATGTCTTTTATTAGCATATTTGGTATTGGAGTAATCCAAAAGTAATCGAAAGTAATCCAGTTAAAGTAACCCCACCCAACCCTGTTAGTTTCTTTTGTCTTTTATTAGCATATTTGGTATTGGAGTAATCCAAAAGTAACGGAAAGTAATCAAGTTAAAGTAACCCTACCCAACCCTGTACATAACGTAACCCGGAGCTGTATTTTACCGTAATCTGCGGACACGGCGCTGTTCTCGTCCCCTGCTGGACATTACAAGTAACGCATCTTGGAGGTGCACAAGTGACGCCACACCCCTCCCTCGCAAACTTTCATTTCGCATTCTGCACTTGTTCAGTAAATATTGGCATTGTTTTTAAATCACACATTTGCAAGCATATTTGGTTATAAACAAACCCGACTTACCCGACTTGGGGTAGGTTGCAATGAGAATGTCATCCGGGCGAAACGTGAACTTTTCGAAACGCGATAAACTCTGCGGTGGGTGGATAAGAGCAGGCAGCAATACCCCTTTGTAAACTTTATAAAGGTCTGCCTCGCTCATTGTGGAAAGCTGCACAAATGTCAATTAAAGGGAAGAAATTCTGAGCGCATGTGTCTCAGTGACTACCTTCGATTTATTATTGGATATTTTTGGGTACTTCCGGTGTCTCCCCCTGCACACATTTGAGGGGGAAGTGAGGAGTGACGCTGCCAAGTCCAAATACTGTTGTTTTTTTCAAATTACGATTTTCTTATTTTTTATGGTGTGGAAACTTCAAGCAAATTGTCCTCAATTTATTCTTAAAAACTAAAAATACAACATTTGCTGAACTGTGCATTTGAAGAAAAACATTGTCTCGTCCAGGGTTGGGTAGGGTTACTTTAACTTGATTACTTTCAATTACTTTTGGATTTCTCCAATACCAAATATGCTAATAAACAGGGTTGGGTAGGGTTACTTTAACTGGATTACTTTCAATGACTTTTGGATTACTCCAATACCAAATATGCTAATAAAAGACAAAAGAAACTAAATATGAATAAAATTACTAAATGTTGTGCAGGCTTGGGGAGTAACGGAATACATGGAAGGGCAAAAATGATGTTGGCAAGCTGTTTGGATTTATTTTCATTTTCTTTCTGTCGCATTTTATGTTAGTTTTGCCGGAGATCAAAGAAATCAAAGCCAGGAGAGAAAGCTTACCACGTGTTGTGAGTCATAATTGTATTCGTTTTAGTTTCTTTTGACTTTTATTAGCATATTTGGTATTGGAGTAATCCAAAAGTCATTGAAAGTAATAAAGTTAAAGTAACCCTACCCAACCCTGGTCTCGTCAGACAGCAAATTATTAGATGAAGTACCAACAAAGGCCTATTTTTATGTTAAATTTTCCCCTTTTTTATCAAACAAACCAATACCCAATTGAGTTCAAAGAGTCTTTATCATTTTCCCACCACACCTATCTGCTTTCATCTTATTTTTAGCAAAGCTGTTCAGTGCAGAACACATAGCTTGGGAGGAATAGAGTAGGGGGAGGGTAGAGAGGGATATTGTGCTTGTCCCTGCATTTTTTTTTCTTTATATTAGCTGGTGTGGCATGAAAATGGTGAAAGTAGGAAAAGGCCTGCTTCAAGTACACCAACCCAAACCCCAAGAAAGACAAAAAGGAGATTATTCGTGCGCGTCAAAGAAATCCACCTACCTGCACACGCATGATAAGGAAGTTCACAGAGGCTACAATGATGACACAAGCCTGAGGTGGCGTCTGCGGGTGAAAAAGTTTCAAATTCCATACAGCTCTTTCAAGTAGATTGATATTTTTGAATTTCTACTTACAACGTTTTAAACAGGGGGCTTACGTTTTTGCTGTCTAAATATTTGGTTGAAAATGTCTTTGCTTGACCATTTTCACCTGCTAAACTCGTTTAAATGCGTCAATTGTATACGTGGTGTAACAAACAAAATGTTTTTAACTCGTTTAAGTTAAACAAATCTCTTTTTGCCCATTTTGGCTCTAATCTCTACTGTGCTATGTATAATAAGCAACACTAAATTTACTCCAGGTGGATAAAGAACTAAGAGAGAATCGTGTGTGTTAATTACTCAGTAAATAAAACTTGTTTCCACGCATTCTCTTTGTTTTTACTCTACATGATCTGTCTTGCTCTGAGTAAATAGGCGCCGCGTTGTGTTTGTAAGGTTTATTACCGCCTAATACTGTCATGATTACTGATGCGAAGCACTTTTGCCCGCTCCTTTGGTGCCAACTGCCTCGGACACTAAATTGGCTCTCTCCCACTTTCTGTCACCGGTTGTCAGTCCGTCTGCAAACCTCAACTTACGCTAGGCAAGCTTTTCGACCCTGACTCTCTCTTGTTTTGGTTCCCGTCTGTTTCCCGGCTTCGACCTATTTTCTGATATTACTGTCTAAACCAGACTTAGAGAAACTTATCCATGCATTTATCTCTAGCAGGTTAGACTACTGTAACAGCCTTCTGACTGGACTTTCTAAACGAGCTGTAAGACAGCTGCAGAACATCCAGAACGCTGCTGCTCGGGTCCTGACTAGAACCAGGAAGTACGACCATATTAGTCCTGTGCTCAGGTCTCTGCACTGGCTTCCTGTCGCTCAGAGAATAGACTTTAAAACAGCTCTGCTGGTGTATAAGTCTCCTCATGGTCTAGCACCAAAGTTCATCTGTGACATGTTGGTCCCATATGAACCGTCTCGGACCCCGGGAACCTCAAGGTGCTGGTGCTCAGAGCCAGGACTAAACGGGGTGAAGCTGCATTTCAGTTCCATGCAGCTAAACTCTGGAATAGTCTTCCTGATGACGTCAGACAGGCGTCTACTCTGACAATGTTTAAGTCCAGGCTGAAAACAGCTCTGTTCAACTGTGCATACAACTGAAAAGGTTCTGTCTGCACTCTTCACTTTTACCTTATTTTAATTCATTGATTTTTTTTTAATGTTTTATCTGTGGTTTTAACGCATTTTAAAAAACACATTTAAAATTTTCAATGTCTTTTATTGTGTGTTTTTAACCTGTCTGCCATTTCTGTAAAGTACTTTGAATTGCCTTGTGTATGAATTGTGCTATACAAATAAACTTGCCTTGCCTTGCCTTGATATCGAGCATGTTTTTTGCTCCCGACACCGCCATCAATCGCCACGTAAATACCACTTTTGTGTTCAGAGCAACTTGCTCCCCGCGACCAGCGATCACCGAATCATGTGTACAATCCTTTCCCTTCTTCCCAATAAAACTAAAAGAAACGTACACAAGTGGGTCCTGTCTCCGCTCTGCTCTTGACAAATACGGGGAATTGCAATAATTAATAAGGAGAGCATTTGGCTGTGGTTGACAGGTATGTTAAAGTAAACAAGCCAAAACGTCTTATAACTCAACGGTTGCGGTTTTCCGATGAGCTGTAAGGAGAGGTAAATTTCAAAATCTTGAAGAAATATTAAAAAAAATGCTTTATTCACAGGCACGAGTAAGAAACAGTGAGACAGAATACAAACAAACTTTCAGATGGACGTTTTTCTCAATATAGTGCATTTTGTTTATAGAAGGAGCAAGACAGTTCTTCTTTTGGCGGTCCTTGAGGGAATTTTGATACCGGCGTCGACGATGATATTGTTTCTTTATGAGTTCACGAAAAGTCCGGGTGTCAGCAGCATTCATTCCGAATAGCTTTGGCCATCCAATCAGATCTGGCCACCAGCAACCTCAGTCTATCGCCTGATGACTGCATTAACTCCTTGCCACTGGTGAGATAAATTAACCGAAAATTTGAATTATTTACTTGACTTTGTATTCTCCGTTTCTTTTTGTGTGTGGATATTTACTTGCGGCAGTGTGCACCCAGCAGACTGACTCCGTTCACGGCGAGGATCCTGTCGCCGGGCTGGAGCTTCTGACAACGAGAAGCAGGGCTGTCCGGAAGCACGGCTCTGATGAAGACCCCTTTCACTTTTAG